>NC_046165.1:13177072-13302285 GCF_011064425.1 Rattus rattus
TGCAATGATATACACATACACAGATTATATTACATATAATAAATCATATTACATATAATAAATCAGATAATTTGAAAAACTACAAAATAGCTCAGACAGGACATATTGAGATGGGAGTCCTCCAAGGATGCATAAGCATTCATTTTCTGTTGGCCATCCACTTCTCGGCATGACATCAACATTAAGAGTAGTTTATTCCCCCAGTGAGATTCCCTTGCTTCAAACAAAATTTTCATTTGTAAGTGGTTATAAATTGCGATACCTTCAGGGTAGGGATTGTGACATGTAACCACTTCTCCTTTCAGCTCTAGAAATCCCTATATTCTGCAAAGCTAAGCATGCACTGTGCAGGCCGACTTGGACTCTGTGCGTTCATAAGAATGTCAACCTATCTGATTCAGAGGGGCTTGTTTATTGATGTCCTCCATCCTCTCTTGCCCTTCCACTCTTTCTTTCTCTTCTTCCACCAGGTTCCCTGAGCCTTGAGGAAAGAGATTTGATGGAGACATCCCATTTAAGGCTGCATGTTCTACGTCTTTCACTCTCTTCATATGTGAGTCTGGCTAGTTATTCATGTCTGCTGAGGAGAAAGTTTCTCTCATGATGGTTAAACAAGGTACTTGGCTAGAACTGTCTTGGAATATCATTAACAATAATTTTATTTGCTAGTGTTTGTTTTGATATCTTGGATCAGATTCTTTTTCACCCCCCTAAAATATACTGGGTATGTGTTCCATCTTGTCAAGTAGGCTTTCAATCAAATAGTTAGTCAGTCTCACAAGCTTATCAAGATACTAGCATATCTTGGAAGCAGGACACCGTTGTAGATCAGAGTTTTTGTGGCTGAATTGGTATGCATGTTTCAACATTGGTAGCATGTAGTATAATTTCCTCTACCAAAGAATATAGGGGTGAAGGCTCTTTATAGGTACCAGCTCAATTCTCAATATTTAATAATTTGAGTAGGTATTGTCATAAACAATAAGGCCTTGGTATTAGTTTTTTTTTAAATAATTGCATTTTTATTTTAATGCACAGTATGAGAAATGAACTTGTAAATCAACTGAATTTTATAGAAAATGAAATAGCAGATAAATTAGTCCCATGTTTAACAGAGAGAGTCAGTTAAATGTACAAACTTAAGGCTGTCATGGACACGTCAATTCCACAGTCTTCTTAAAAGTGTGAGGTCTTTCAAATACAACTTGGCTATGAACTGGTCCAGAGTTCAACAGCAAACGGGAATGCTTAACAAGGGTGGTGATCCAGAACTCTTCTTCATTGTTACAGTTTCTTTTCCTGGGGTTCCTCTGGCAAGCTTTGTCACAGCATGAGCCATCAGCAACTCAAAACAACCTCCTCTATAAACTGTTCTAGGATCTTTTACAATTTGGGCAAGAACACAAAGGGCATGAAGAGTGACCAATAATCTTGGCAATACTCTGGATTGTTTGGAGATTTCCATGGGATACTGATTGAATTGATCCCTTCAGCCAATGGATCAATTGATGTAATCAATCCCAGTGATGAGAGCTTTATTTGGTGACAAGAGGTGATCAGCTGGAATTCTGTCTGTCACATTAGTAGGTGATTTCATTTACATAGCCGTCATAATATATATTTTAGGAAGATTGTACAGTATTAGATTTCCATACTAGCCCTCAAATGGCCTTTAATTTTAGCTGTCTCTCCACATATTTCTGTCATTATCTCCCACTCTTCTTCACCTCCCCACTTGATACTCCCATCCCATTTCAAATGCCGTATATCTATACAGATTCTATTTTTCTTTTCTAGGAAATATGTCTGCCTCAGCCCCATTCTTATTCTATATCTTACAACTATGATTCTACAAATTGTCCCTTTAATATCATTGGTTCAACAACTAATATCTGCATATAAATGATTAAATGCCATATCTGTCATTTTGGGTCTGTATTTTGATTCTCGGGATGATTTTTTTCTTGTGTCTTTGTTATGCCAAGTTTCTCATATTCATGAGACCCTATTTATTAAGTCTTTTATTTTAATGCCTGTGCTGATGATGTCCAGTTCTTTATTAGAAATGTGTCTATAGCTTTGTGAGCTTATCTTGGTACTCAATTCAATTCCTTTGATCAACCTGTCTGATTGTGTACCAACACCACAGTCGTTCTTGTTTAGTTTGTTTGTTCTTTCCTTATTCAGGATTGTTTTAGTTATACTGATTGTGCAAGTGGTGTGTGTGTGGTGTGTGTGTGTGTGTGTGTGTGTGTGTGTGTGTGTGTCTGTTTTCATATGAAGCTGAAAACTTTCCTTTCAAGATCTGTGAAGAATTATGTTGGAATTGCTATAGATTTCAATAACTATTAAGGTACAATTATTAGATATCTTTCCGATATAATTTTCTCATGTACACACTAATTGCTAAGACATTTCCTCTTAGAACCTACTTCATTATGTCCCTTTGGTTTGGTATATTGTGTCTTAAACTTCATTCTTTCTAGAAAAAAATAATAATTTTGTTTATTTTTTATTGGTGTTTTTTTTTAAAATCCTATCGGGATGCACTGTATCATTTCATTTTTTTCTTTTTTGTATCTGTTGACACTTGCTTTTGTTTTTAAGTATGTAGTCAGTTTTGGAAATGTTCCATGAGGTACTGTAAAGTAACCATATTATTTTGTGCTGTGGTGAGCTGTCTTATGAATATCTGTTAGGTCACTTAGTCATATACCATCAATTAAATACAATAATTCTCTTTATTTTTTTCTGGATGAGCTATATATTGGCAAACATAGGTATGGAAGTTGTCCACAATTAGTGTGATAGAATCACTATGGGATTTAAGCTGTATAAGTGTTTTATTAAGGAACTTGGATGACCTCGCATGTTTCTCTCTTATTTCTTCTGAAGTTTATTTTGTCAGAATTTAAAATGTTTATTGATTCCTATTAATTTTTGTCTCTGTCTCTGTCTCTCTCTGTCTCTCTGTCTCTCTCTCTCTCTGTTTGTGTGTGTGTGTGTGTGTGTGTGTGTGCGTGCGTGCGCTTTTGTGTGTTTCCCTAATTTTGATTTTTCTTTTAGGATTGTTTACTTCTTTTGTTTACTTAGGTATTATTAAGTTCTATAGGTTGAAATTATTCTTCTGCTTAGTCCCTTCTCCAGCGCTGGGGTTGTGAGTAGATATTAAATTCGATTTTATCTTGGAAAGCCTTATTTTCTACATCTATTATGATTAGAAATTTTGCTGGGTGTAGTAGTCTGGGCTGGCATGCATGTCCTATTATAATCTGTAGAACATCTGTTCAAGCCTTTCTGGCTTTTATATCCCCACTGAAAAATCAGATGTCATTATAATAGTATAATGTCATTACATTTATATGTAATTTGGTCTTTTCCCTTGCCTCTTTTAATGCATTTTCTTTTTCTGTTTGTTTATAGTTTTGACTATTATTTGTAAAAGAGTATTTTTGCTGTTGTTGAAATTTTCAATCCTAGTCTGGATTTTCTGTTCTGCCTTTGATCATTCAATTCCCAGATAAAAGGCACACAACTATTTTTTTTTTATTTTCAATAAGCCTCAAACAGCATAAAATCTAGGCAGATGTCCACCATCTATGCTATTAGATTCTACTTTCCTAACAACAACCCTGAGTTATTCCTTATAACTGCTTATCTGGGCTGCTCTTAACTCCATTTGGCAAGTCCTTGGGGGGCATGTTTTCTTGACTCCTAACCCATGAAGACTTCTTTTCTCTAGACCCTCTTCCCTCTCCTTGTTATCTTCCCAATAACCCTAGGCCAGTAATATCAAGCACTAGTTATCTCAATTCTGCTCAGGTATAGACTATAGACATCCTTATTACTAATCAGAAATAACTTGGACCAAGTTCATATAGCATCACTTGGGCCTAGAGACAGGCTCTCTTGTCTGTGGGGCAACCAGGTCTTCGCATTACAATATATAGCAAAAGGCCAACATCAACAATTTCACTTCTGGCCCAGTCTATTTTGTGTTCTGTAAGCTTCTCATACCTTGTTAAGCACCTACTTTTTGGGCTAGTTCTGTGTCTTTAACGTGGGAAGAATTTCTCCTTGCCCAATTTCTATTACTCTTAGGTTCTGTCTTTCACAGACTTCTAGATTCCCTGGATGTTTTGTGCCAAATCACAGACTTCTAGATTCCCTGGATGTTTTGTGCCAAAGTTTTTTCCATTTAATATTTTTTCAAAGATGTTAACAATTTCTTCTATCACCTTTTCAATGCCTGAAATTCTAACTTTTATTCTGTTAGGAAACATTGTCCTGAGGGTCCCTGTTTGAGTTCCTATTTTTTCCCAGATTTTCCCCAGTTTTGGACTTCCTGTTGAGTCTCTCTTCACTTTCAGGACTTGGACAGTTTTATGAATTTTCTACAACTGTTTGTGTGTGTTTTCATAGATTTATTTAAAGGATTCATTCATGTTGTCTTTAAGGAACTTTATCGAATGTATAGAGACTGTTTTAAAGTCTTTGTCTTATGTTTTATCTCTACCATAATAGTCAGGGTTTATTGTGTAGGATATATGAGCTCCGGCCGTGAAGCAATGTCTGGGAGATATATGTCTCATGTTTATACTAAAGTCTAGGCTTCTGGCTTAGGGAAGTCTGTAATTCTAGTCGCTGATATATATTCCCTGTAGACTGGTATTTGTTGATTGTTTTCTGTTGCTGTGTATGGTTCTTAGAAGGTTGTGATAATCTGGTAGGACCCAAGATGCTTCTGGTATCCTGGTAAGTATGGCTACTGGAGATTTTTGTTAAAATGTATTTCTAGGTATTAGATGCTCTCACTTAGGCATGGGGATAGACTAAGAAGAGGGAAACGGAAGGGCCCACAGAAGGAGAGAAAGCAGTCTATTCCACAACAATCTGACTAGTCTCTGTGGAATGTGGTCAAAGGCCATAAGGAGTTGTGTCAGGCGGTCTTAAATAGAGCTGGGGGTAAAACTTAGCACTTGGATTTGAAGAAATGTTTAAAGTGAAGATCTGTAGCTAGCCTGAATGCTTTCTTCCTCTAATTTCCTCTGACACCCTATCAGATACATGAAGAATGACTGTGGTTGGAGGTTAGGATACCTTGCAGGAAAGGTAGGTAAGGAGGGGAAGATTTAGGAGATCCACTGGAGATGCAGGTAGTGGTGAAAGGGAGGCCACAGCAGATAATCTCTGACAGAGATGGAGATAAGACTTGGGATTTGTACTTGAAAGAATGTGATCTTCAGGTAGCCTACTTGATTTCATGACCAAAGTAGCCAGTAGGTTCCCAAGAAAAGTTATCTTAAGTTTTTAAATATCTGATTGTAACAGAAATACTTTATATACTTTAAATATATGTTATTAAATGAAAACTGTTGTAGCTAGGTGATGAATGATATTTTAATCTACATTGGATTCCAGGGTTCTGTAGTAAGGGTGATGCTGAATTCCTGTTACCAGGTTGCTTGGGAGTCTGAGGTAGGATGGTCTAAAATTTGAGGCTAACCTAATCTATGCAGTGTATTCAAGGTCAGTTTGCTTAGGAGTCAGAGTAAGATCCTATTCTCGAAGAAAAGAAGTGGAGAGGAGAGGAGAAAGAAGGGCAGGGCAGGACAGGACAGGGCAGGACAGGGAATGACATAATAGGAAAGGAAGAAAGAGGGTGAAAATGAATACAGAATTCAATGGGAATATTATTACCTTTTCAGCATAGTTTATATCTTATACTGGCATTATTTTAATAGTACTTGCTTATGTTGTGTATATTGACTTTTTAAGATTTTGATCTAATGTTATTTTTGTCTACCTAATTGTAGTAACATTTCAGTAGCTAGTTGATAAATCCATACACATACATCAATAAACACCCTTATTAAATTTTTTCCTCTACAATTGTAGAGAATATATCAGTTGTTCATGAAATATTTTCAAATGGTAGTTAGTAAGAAAAATTAGTTTATGAGGAAAAGTTCATTGTGAAGCTTTAGGCCCCTTATGCACTTCTGGTAACTGCAGATTTTATAAAATATAATGCTACATTAAATTTGAGAGACTTACAGAACATTTTCAATATATTATTTATAACCTAATATATTTAAATTTTCCACCCTTGTGGAATATTTTTAAGATTAATATATACATATACTAAAGATAGTTTTACTATTTTTCGTTATTGATGTAAATTCTGGGATAACAAAGAAACTAACGGTCAAAGAAAAGCCATCCTCTCTATGAACTGGTTAGCTATATATTCTCTGTAATGAATGCCTCCAAGTGTAAAGATTAGCATACTAGAGGAGTCATCGTAATGTCATTATCTTATTCCTGACTTATAAACTCTCATTCTTTGGAGATTTGACTAATGAAGTCTCAGTGACCAAATAATAATGGCTTCCTCAGAGCAGGAACTGTCGATTCAAACATAATATTCTGAACCATAAAGGACTGGGCCAAATTGTGTGTGAATGCTTTAGAAAGAAGGGTGGGTGGGGCATGTAAGCAACGAAACATCACTTTTAATAGCAGCTACTAGATACTGTCAAATTTTATTTGTTTTTCCACAGACTGAAGAGTCAATGCAATGTAATGATTTCTATGTGGAGATGAGATAGACTAATATACTTTACTAAGGATTTCGGTTAATTTCTCTCTCTTCTCTCTCTCTCTTTCTCTCTCTCTCTCTCTCTCTCTCTCTCTCTCTCTCTCTCTCTCTCTCCTCTCCCTCTCCCTCCCCTCTCCCTCTCCCTCTCCCTCTCCTCTCCCTCTCCGTCTCTCTCTCTCCGTCCTCTCCCCCCTCTCTCTCTCTCTGTGTGCATGTATTGGCAGTTAGTATTAAATTCAATATCTTTCACATGCTTTTCAATGAGCTATACTCTTATCACCCATTATCAATTTTAATTAAGTTGAGACTAAAATCTATATCATTGGGTGAGTTCCAGGTTCTACTAAAATACTTTTGTCTTTGTTTATTCTTAACTTATTTTTTCAAAAATTCTTTTTGAGCATTGCAATAGGCTTTATTGAATTCCCTTGTTTCACATTTGTGTGCAATATATTAACTCTTTTATTTGGCACCATATACTGAGGTATGGAGGATAGGTTTATTATAATGTCTCATGTTAAAAGGTAGAGTGAATTTTCCAGCCAGTGTTCTTATATTTATGTGAATATTAACAATGGACACAAAACAGAATTCAAGGAAAGCTTTTTAGAATTAGAAAGTACATCCTAAAGAACAAAGCAAATAAAAACTTTGAGGGAGCTACAGGGTGATAGAAAGTAGGGTTTTCTGAATTAGACTTAAGGAAATACACTGGCTCAAGAGTAAGATTCTGTGAGCAACTGCTCCAAGCTGTGTGCGAATGTGGGGCATATTTTTCATACTTGTAAATCTTGAAAGGGGGTTATTCTTCATATTTCTTTTTCTTGTTCTCTGGCATACCCATTTATTTTCAAATAAAACAAGAAAAGACTTTTTTTCTTCAGTGCAGGACTTTTATATTAAAAAGATGCCTTTGGTTTTGTCCATACTTATCAAGCATCCTTTATTACCTAACAGGATGTTACTTACCATATGACTTGTGTTACAAGATGATGGTATATTGCTGATCATGTATCTCAAATGAAGCCTGGGGACAAATGACTGAAAAGAGCGTTTTTGTCATATCTTTATTTTCTGATTGGTGCCATCTCTAGTTATAAAAGATTGTGCAAGCAGTACTAAAATAGTAATACGTGTGTGTATGTGCACATGTGTAGATAGAGCTCAGCCTGTATGTGTTAACCTTAACCATCCCCCATTGTGTGTTTGTGTGTATGAGTGTGTGTGTGTGTGTATGAGTGTGTGTGTCTGTATGTGTGTGTGTGTGTGTGTATGTGTGTGTGTGTGAGTGTGTGTGTGTGTGTATGTGTGTGTATGAGTGTGTGTGTATGAGTATGTGTGTGTATGAGTGTGTGTGTGTGTGTTTGTATGTGTGTGTATGAGTGTGTGTGTGTATGTGTGTGTTTGTGTGTATGAGTGTGTGTGTGTGTGTGTTGCTGAAGTTGAAACCTATTGCTGCATTCATGCTACACAAATACTCTAATCCCTGAGTGACTCCAGCTCTTACATACCTTTTATTTCTTGCTTTGATAAAGATCCCATAATAGTACACTATCTAAGCCCCTTGGACCTCTAGTCTACATAGGGCTCAGACTTGGAAATGTTTATCAGAATAAACCGACATTAAAGAAATCCCTCTTGAAACATTAAGAAAGGCATAAGGAAGCATTTATATAGCTTCTGTCAGCTTCAGGTAAAATCTCAGGCATGACTCTAGCCACTAATAAAAGTCCTTACTGACAAAGATCAAAACAGCCCCAAAATGTATGATTTGCTTTAACCTGTGGATCATACTAGGAAAGCTCCTATACTCTCTGGAACATTTATTAAAACATGACCATGACTATGTTTTTCATTTGTTTGTTTGTTTGTTTTGTTTGTTTCCTGTCATGGCTTTGTCCTTTAGAGATATATATGAATCACTAAATATTTTATATTAACCAAATCAACTCTTTGGGAATGTGTCAGACAGGGAGGTAAGAATCCTTATGTATATAAACATGTATTCAAAGAGCATACTACCAAACACGACTGAAATTGACCAAACATGTTTATGATTTTAGCTTCCCTTACTACCAAGTGTCTGTTAACTTGCTTTATACTCTCTCATTCTCCCAAAATACTTAGACATGTGTATACAAATGAAGTAGAATGACTTCTAGACTTCTTTGCTATTGCAATGGAATATTACTGAGAAATATCCTAGTAAAAACACATGCATGCATAATTGTTTCTTGTGTTTTTGCTTTGTTTCCTTTTTCTTTGTGTTTTTATTTACCTTTGTCCTATTCTGATTCATTTGCTTAATTTTACTGTCCTTTATGTTATGTGTTAATTTTCCTTTTTGTTGTTTTTGTTTATTTTGTATTTTCTTTTCTCTTGGATAGTTTATGTATTTAATTTTCAAATGACATCCCCTTTTCCAGTTCTCCTCTTTCCCATAACCCCTCCCACTGCTTCTATGAGGATGCTTCCCCTCCTACTCCCTCCCACTCAAACTTCAACACCTTGGCATTCCCCTACATTGGGGTAAAGAGCCTTCACAGAACCAATGGCTTCTCCTCCTATTGGTGCCATACAATGCCATTCTTTAATACATATGCAGTTGGAGCCAAGGATCAGACCATTTGTACTCTTTGTTTGGTGGTTTAGTCACTGGGACCTCTGGGAATTCTTGTTGGTTGATATTGTTGTTCTTCCTATGGGGTTGAAAACTCCTTTAGCTCTTTTAGTCACTTCTCTAACTCCTCCATTGGGGTCTCTTTGCTCAGTCTATGATTACCTGTAAGTATCTTAATGTGTATCAGTAAGGTTATGGCAGAACCTCTCAGGACACATCCATATCAGGCTCCTGTCAGCAAGCACTTCTTGGCATCAGCAACAGTGACTGGGTTTGGAGAATGCATATGGCATGAAACCATATGGGCCAGTCTCTGGATGGCCTTTCCTTCAGTCTCTACACCACTCATTGTCCCTGTATTTCCTCCTGTGAGTATTTTGTTTCCCCTGCTAAGAAGGATGATGCATCCACATTTTGGTCTTCCTTCTTCTTGAGCTTCATATGGGTTTAATTGTATCTTGGGTATTCTGAACTTTTGGGCTGATATCTAGCTATTAGTGAGTGCATATCATGTATGTTCTTTTGTGATTGGGTTGCCTCCTCGTTCAGGATGATATTTTCTAGATCCATCCATTAGCCTAATCCCAGGATAGCAAAAACTCTTTTCATCATATAAAGATCTTCTGAGGGATTAGTCATCCCTGACCTCAAGCAGTATTACAGAGGAATAGTCATAAAAACTACATGGTATTAGTACAGAGACAGGGAGGTAGATCAATGGAATGGAATTGAAGACACAGAAATAAACCTACATACCTATGGTCACTTGGTCTTTGACAAAGGAACAAAAACCCCCCAATGGAAAACAATATTTTCAACAAATAGTGATGGTCCCACTGGGGTCAACATGTAGAATAATGTAAATCAACCCATTCTTAAACCCTTGTAAAAAGCTCACATCCAAGTGGATCAAAAATCTCCATATAAAACCAGATATCCTGATACTAATAAAAGAGAAAGTGGGGTAGATCCTCGAACACATAGACCCAGGGTAAATTTTCTGAAGAGAACATCAATGGATTATGCTATAAAATCAGGAATCTACAAATGGTACCTCATAAAGTTGAAAAGCTTCTGTAAGGCAAAGGACACTGTCAATAGGACAAAACAGCAACTAACAGATTGGGAAAAGATCTTACCAATCCTACATCTGATAGAGGGCTAATATCCATTATACAAAGAACTCAAGAAGTTTGACTCCAGAGAACCAAATAATCCAACTAAAAATGGGGTACAGAGCTAAACAAAGAATTCTCAACTGAGGATTATCGAATGGCCAAGAAGCACCTAAAGACATGTTCAACATCCTTAGTCATCAGAAAAATGCAAATCAAAACAACACTGAAATTTCACCTCACACAAGTCAGAATGTATAAGATCAAATCTCAGGTGACAGCAGATGCTGGCAAGGATGTGGAGAAAGAGGGACACTCCTCCATTGTTGGTGGGAATGTAAACTGGTACAACCACTCTGGAAATCAGTCTAGCAGTTCCTCAGAAAATTGGATATAGTTCTACCTGAGGACCCAGCTATACCACTTCTGGGCATATACCCAAAAGGTGCCCCAACATATAAAAAGGGCAGATGCTACACCATGTTCATAGCAGCCTTATTTATAATAGCCAGAAACTAAAAAGAACCCAAATATCCTTCAACAGAAGAATGGATACAGAAAATGTGGTACATTTACACAACGGAGTACTACTCAGCTATTAAAAGCAATAACTTCATGTGTTAATTTTCTAATTAGAGAAAGCAATGGAATGTTATGAATTTGTGTGTGTGTTAAAAAGTCAAAAAAAAAGTCAAAAGTATTTGGGAGAGACGGTGTTAGGATAAACTGCACATGTGTTTTATAAAATATCTTTTTCATAAAAAGAAAATAAAAATCTGTGCTTATATTATGCAATGTGCAGTTTTGTCCACCAATTAAAGTGACTATCAGATTTTCCTCTTTGATTATTTTGTACTTCTGATTATGTATATCCTTTCTTATACTTTAAGAATTTTTATAAGAATAGTAAGTAGCAATAAGTTTAAGGTCTGTTCCTTATTCACCTGGGTCTTCTTTTATTCTATTATAGTTAACAATAAGCAGTATGTAATTCTGGTGTTAATTTCCTTTGGTAAAATAAGATTAATTCCCAAATAACCACAAATTTTCAATCTCATTATATTGCTTTAATTTTAATTCATAAAGTAAGTAAATATGATATGTGCTGTTTCTGTTTTGGTAATATTGTAAAGCATGAATATTGTTGGGGAAGGGATTATGAAATTTAACTGAAGAGGTGTTTTCAGGAACAATTATAGAATGAGAAACAGAAATAAACAGACTTTAGGGGTCATTTGAAGAAGCAGAATTGAAGTAATTGAGAGCTTGACCACTCCATGGCCCTGCTTATTAATTATTGATACATTTTCTTTTACCCTAATTCTGTCTGTGTTTAAATGTCAAGCTCTAGTTAGTGCCCAGAAGATGGACTCAGGGTCCAGGGGCCCTTATGTCTGTCACACCTCCCATCATACCACATTGACTAATCGCCCTCTCTTGCTGTCACACCTCCCATTGTACCATAATGGCTAATTGCCTTCCTTTGCTGTAAACTTGGCCAAGCCTCACAGACTCAAGCTCTGAAAATGACTCTTTTCCTTACTATTCTGGTAACAAGATGCCCATGTGTTTTATTTTTGACTCCTTCTGACCATTTCAATTGGGCAACAGATCAATCAATGGTGAGAATCGAAAACCACTATTTTCATGGTCTTCCCACTGATTTGCGACATGATATTCTCCCTTATTAAAAGGAGGAACATGTTTGACAATTAGTCATCCAAACAATGATAAGCCCCAACACCTAGTTATCTACGTCTCCTAAAACAACTATCTGTTCACCATAGTTTCTTTTTATTTCTTGCTTTACTTAATCTAATAGCTAAGTCATCAATAGCATAAAGAAGTATTCTCATTGTCTAGGACTAAGTAAGACTCTACCACTCGATAGGAAGCCTACAGAACATGGCATCATTTCTCTATGCTTACCTCCCTTACTTGACAAATGGGGTATGCATTTTAACTATATTGTAATAAGCAGGTGAAAATCGGGTTAAGATTTATCCTAAGTGCTTTCTATTATTATTTGTCAGATTCATCATCATCAACTTCATCAACCCAAGCACAGATTCCATCCCTGCTCCTCCCAGTCTGCCCCACCACCACCCTACTGCCTCCTCCTCCAGGGTACTCAAATTCTGGTTCTCTCCAGAAAAAGAGCAACACTCCAACGGATATTAACCAAACAACGCATATCAAGTTGCTGTAAGATAGGCACCTCCCTTTACATTAAAGCTGGACAAGGCAACCTAGTCCATATAAGCAGAGGACCTACATCAGTCCCACATGTGCTCCCTGGTTGTCAGTTTAGTCTCTGCGAACCTGTATAAGTTCTGGTTAATTGGTTATCATGGTTTTCTTATGGTGTCATTGACACCTTCTGGCTCCTAAATCATTCCTCCCTTCCTTAACAGGATTCCCCAAACTCCACCTACTGTGTGGCTGTGGGTCTCTGCATGTGTTACCACCAGTTGCTGATTGAAGCTTCTCTGAGGACAATTAGGCTCTTAACTCTAACTGATTAGATTGCCACGCCCAGCTGCTAGTATCACTAGTCTGCTGATCTGAGAAATATGTAAACATTCCCCTCAGTCTTGTCTTATCTAACTCTCTGCATTGTGAATTTAAAGATTTTTGGAATTATGCGGAAGAATTTCACAGAAACGTTTGAAGTTTTGAGTTGATATTTCAGAGACTTCCACACTGGTGATTACTATGTGAAGAAAGAATATAGACATATTATGGAAGGAGATAAGCATTTACAACACACTTACAAATGAAGAGAAAATAGATGAATAAAGGGGTGAAAAGAACTTTTAATAGATAAGGATTCACATTTTAGTATTCCTTCTTCTTGAGGTTTCTTGGTTATTCCAAGCTTTTGGGCTAATATCCACTTATCATTTAGTGCATACCATGTGTATTCTTTGGTGATTGGGTTACCTCACTCAGGATGTTATTTTCTAGTTCCATCCATTTGCCTAAGTCATTGTTTCATGAAGTCATTGTTTTCAACAGCTAAGTAGTACTCCATTATGTAAATGTACCACATTTTCTACATCCGTTCCTCTGTTGAAGGACATCTGTTTTTTTTCCAGCTTCAAGCTAAGTAAAGCTGCTGTGAACGTAGTGGAGAATGTGTCGTTCTTATATGTTGGAGCATCTTTTGGGTCTATGTCCAGGAGTGGTATAGCTGGGTTCTCAGGTAGTACTATATCTAATTTTCTGAGGAACTGCCAGGCTAATTTCCAGAATGGTAGTACCAGTTTACAATCCCACCAACAATGGAGGAGTGCTCCTCTTTCTCCACATCCTTGCCAGCATCTGCTGTCACCTGAAATTTTTACGTTAGCCATTCTGACTTGTGTGAGGCAGAATCTCAGGGTTGTTTTGGTTTGCATTTTTCTGATGACTAAGGATGTTGAACATGTCTTTAGGTGCTTCTTGGCCATTCAATATTCCTCAGTTAAGAATTATTTCCTTAGCTCTGTACCCTATTTTTAATTGGATTATTTGGTTCTCTGAAGTCTAACTTCTTAAGTTCTTTGTATATATTAGATATTAGCCCTGTCTCAGATATAGGATTAGTAAAGATATTTCCTCAATCCATTAGTTGCTGTTTTGTCCTATTGACAGTGTCCTTTGCCTTACAGAAGCATTTCAATTTTATGAGGTTCCATTTGTAGATTCCTGATCTTAGAGCATAATCCACTGATATTCTGTTCAGAAAACATTCCCCTTACTTATATGTTTAAGCCTCTTCCCAACTTTCTCTTTTATTTGTATCAATCTATCTGGTTTTATGTGGAGGCCTTTGGTCCACATGGACTTGAGCTTTGTACAGGCTAATAAGAATAGGTCAATTTGCATTCTTCTACATGCTAACTGGCAGTTGATCCAGCACCATTTGTTGAAAAGATTGTCTTTTTTCCATTGGATACTTTTAGCTCCTTTGTCAAAGATCAAGGGACCATAGGTGTATGGGTTCATTTATTTCCCTGCCTCTGGAGCAGCTGAAGGTGTTTGCAACCCCATAGGATGAACAACAATACCCCAGAGGTCCTGGGGACTAAACCACCAACTGAAGAGTACACATGGGGGGACCCAGGACTTCAATTGCATATGCAGCAGAGGATGGCATTGTCTGGCACGAATAGGTAGAGAAGCCCTTGGTCTTATGAAGGCTCATTTCCCCAGTGTAGGGGAATGCCATGGTGTTGAGGTCTACTAGGTCAGTGAAAATGGGAGCATCTTCACAGAAGCAGGGGGAGGGGTTAGTGGGATGGGAGATAGGAGAAAGGGGATAACATTTAAAATGTTAATACATAAAACATCCAATAAGAAAAAAAGAATCATCAGTAGTAGGAATTGTTTCATAGACGACAAACTTAATCAACCTTTGGACCATAGTCATCCTTCTATAAGATTTTTCTATATAACATAACATTTTAGTGCTCCTCTACTCAGGGTGTTTATGAAAAAAAATCAAGTTATAAAAAATTAGTTTTCTGTTAGAACTTCAAGTGAATAATCCCCATTTAAACAACTACTTTATTTATTGTCAAAATTAACATTGTTTCTGTTTATTATCTCATTATGAGGTTTTTTGTTCTGTTCTTTATTTTTATTTTAGCATGTTTTATTCAAAAACAAATAGGTAAAAGGCCAACTTTTTTTTTTAGCAAAATCCAGTTATTTTGCTAATGTTTGATAAAATTAATCATAAGATTCAAAAAAGAAGTAGTCCTGGTGTGCATAAAATATTTAATAATTGTTAGGTCTTTTCAACATTCTAGCAGGAAGAAATTGAGCATTTTCTTCAGGAAACATGACAAATTAATTATCTAAAGTAGACCAATGCAACTTCATCTGCTTCTAAGGTTCTTCAATGTGATAATTCTTAAGATATTGGAAAGCACAAGATGCTGAAAATAAAAGAACTAATTTTTTCACTATGTCTCATAGTTAGACAAAATAATTTGTCCCTTTTTAATATTTTTAAAAATGTAGCTAGAAATTCAAGAATTTAAATTAATCACCACTGTTGAAATGAACCCATGTTGTACTTTATGTCTGAAAGTAAAGTATTTATTTCTGAAGTATTTCATTGCATTTGTCTGACTTCTTTCAATTAGGCACTGCATCCATATCTTTGAACTATTGAGATTTTATTATACCATGTTTTCCAGTGAAAATATTTTGAAATATTAATCTTATAACACCCTTCTTTTGCTTAAGCCCTGCATCAACTTTGCACTGATATTCAATCAATCACAAATATCTTAATAGTTTCATAGCTATAACCCTTTCTCCTTTTCCATTACATGTGATAAATGAATGATTGTTTCTTAAACTCGTTCTATTCTGACTACACATGGGAAAAAAACCCAAAAAACAAAAACGGGGTGTTCGTGTGTCTGCATTGGCACGCAAGAACAGCCCATCACCTAAAAAACAAGAACTCAGTTTTAACATTCACCTAAATACCCATATCTCATATTAATTAGACTATTAGTCTAACACCTGTTTCAACTTATTGAGATTTTCCGGGCTCTCCTGACAAGTTCATTTATGTTTCTGTTTTCTCAGGGTAAAATTTCTGTATCCACATCAGATGAAATGAGGCCTGCGTTCTGTGTTCCACCTATCCAAATTCCTTGATTCATTGGCTTTTCCTTCACTTTTATAAAAAAATAATTTTTTTGGTTTTTTGTTTATTATTATTTGGTTGTCCTTATTTTAATTTCTACAGCAGGAAAAGCTCAGCAGAGGGTGTATTGGCCCGATAAACTACTGTACCTTAAGCAAATGTGTCTAGCAAATAGTGTACAGTTAGTTCATAGAGTGCCGTGTGAACAAGATAGCTCAATTGAAGGCATCCCAAGGTATAATTGGTATTGTCAGTTTTGTGAATTGTTTATTGAAGGTGTGAAAACTGAGAGTACTAGACAAGCCAGAGCTCCATTTTGACAATGTGCCTTCTTTGCAGCAAAGAATATTTTTCCACATTACACAATCCTAATACCTGTGGTAGAAATTGAGAAAAGCTTGTGAGCATAATTATGGAGTATTTCTTGTGGACTCTATAGAGAAGTAGATGATGTGGTAAAAGTTATTTCCTCGCTGAATCAACTAATATTTGAATGAGTTTTACTTTAGTTATTTTTCTTCAAATTTCTCACAAGTAAAAATTACAGATGATAAAATTAGAGATCCTTAATTTTCTTCTACTTTATGCTATTGATAGTCACTCTGAATGGGAAAAAAATGACTCTTCAGTCACCTCATGGAGACAAGTAAGAGAAAGTGGCGGAGTGAGTAGACAGGAGGATTTATAGAGAGCATTCCATAAAGAAAAGCCACTCTAGGGAAGCCGTGGGTTGCAATAACTTTCGTGACCTTCAATAAAAGAATTACATCATTGAAAGCCTGCCTGCTCAAGTTGAAATGTAAGCCTGGATTCTTGGATCTTTGACCTGTACACCCTGGGTGTTAGCATATAAATAAGATGAATAGGAAAAAAGTCAGTGATGAATGAGGATACAATTTTCCTATAAATGAAAAGCCTAAATTGACTACAGTATTGCCTTTCTATAAAACCTGGAAAACAATACTTTCTGGATGTGCCTCTGAGCAAACTGTAACTCAATTTTTCATCTTTAAATTATACAGAAAGCATTCCTAACATATGAAATTATTACACCAGAGGAATGAATATATATATATATATATATATGACATGCCACTAGGAAAATATGATTATAGTATGTACTTTTACTTCTTGTTTAAAAAGATAGAATATCTTTAACTATTTGGTTTTTATCAATTAATGTGTGATAAAGTTGTATTCACGGTAACCCAGTGACACAGTATGATTATTACATATCTGTTGACACATATGCTAATAAATATAGCATAAGAACTAATATTACACAACATTCTGCAGTTAATTCAATAAGAACAATAAATTTTTTCAAAATATTTTTTTGACTTTTGGGGAAAAAAGTCTCTAATTTCCATTCCCATAAATTTCAAAGTAAAATTTAATTTCACTTTCATATTATTTCATTTATCCCAATAAAAGAATGCAAAAGGACACCTTGGCCACAGTTGTTTAGCAAGCCATGTGAAAGCTCTTGAGGGATAAATCTACCTAGAGCCACAAACAGTAAGGCATCTGTGTATTTAATTTAAATATACCTTGATCTGGCTTAAACAAAATTTACCTCTAAAATTTGAACACCATTTTTTAATTGAGATCTATATTCACTGCTCAAATTTTTCTCCTTTTTGAAAATTTTGAATTATTGACATTTTACTTATCAAACACCAAAATCTTGATATTTTCCCCTCTTAAATTTTTCTCTAGTAATTCACATTGTTTAATGTAAATATACTACTTCAATATTTCAAAGCACACACTTGCAAAGTTTTGACTGAAAGCCCAGGAACTGAATATGGGACATAGTACATAGACAGCATAGACAGCTCCTTACCTAAGAGAAACAAAATCCTCAGTAAATATGATAATATATAGAAAGATGTAGATAATATACAGTCAAAATATTAATATATATTAATAGATTATATATAGAAGAAGTATATGTTTGTATACAATATGTATAAATACAGTTAATATATCCCTTAATGCGTCCAATTTTTTATCCCACTACATGTTTTTGTTTAGGACTGAACAGTTGTGAAAGGATAACCTAACAGGGGCCTCACTCCTATGCATTATCTTTGTCTGAGTAACCATTAATTGTCTGGATCTCTTTATTTGGGGGTAGGACTGTAAATGATTCCCCAATTTACATGGGCAAGTCAACATGTCACTGTGTAGGTTTTTGTGAATTCATTGGGCTCATTTTCTTCAATTTCATATTAACTAAATTTCATGCAGCTGTGAAGTGGCCTTCAGAACAACTTTCATTTTCTAAACATAGATATTACTTTTGTTAGTAAGTTTGAATTTTGGAAATGATGGAACCTGAAAATCATTGGCGAATGACATACAAAGTTCTTTCTATATAAATGAAGTATATTGTGAAAGTTTAAACCCCATAACTTTACCATCTGTTTTCTTTTTTTAATATAAATGTTCCACATAATAATTTGATCATATTTGTTCCTTTCCCCATAAGCACTGGTAGGTCCACAACACTTCCGTACCCATCCAATTGCATGTTCTTTTTACACTCAAAGGGGGAAAAAAGAAACAAATAAAATAGACAAAAGATAGTACACAGAAAACACTGATTCCATTATGCACCAATCTCCTAATTCTAAACATGAGTACTGTCTTGAAGTTGGTTCATATACCCAGTGTCACCGCACTGGAGCAAGTGGATTTCCTCACTCCATTTCTCAGGGTTGGAGCTTTCTACCCACTTCACCTTTCCGGTCCTCAGATTTTTTCTTTCTTGAATCTGTGAAGGATTTGCACATTCTGCCACAGTTCTGTGAGCGTATTTTTCCATCTTTAGTGTTAGGAAAGATGCCATTTCCTTGAGGTAACCCATATCACTTTATCTTTGATAAAGCGCTGAGGACCCCAATGCCTCCCATTCTCTGTACATTATCCAGTCCTGGGTCTCCGTGTTAATTAACAACTATTGCAAGAAGATTCTCTGACAATGGTTGAGTGATGACATACAGGTATTATTAGGTGTCATGTCATTGATATTTTAATTTAACAACATAATAGTCAGAGTGTTTCTTCTGGTCTTATGGCCTGAGTTATTGGTCTCATTAATAATGTTAAGTGTTGGTTCCAACTCTACCCAAAAATAGTTTTGTTATTTCCATAAAATTTGCACCTGGAGTTCTTACAGGCCCTTCTCTTATGTCGGCTTCATGATTTAAAGCTGGATGAGATTGGAGGATATTGTTCTCCTTCCAACATTAGTGTCTTCCAACACAATGAATATTCGACAGCGAGGATAAAGGTTCTAGGTGAGCACTAGCAGGTAACACATTTTGTTCTGATTAATAGATCGCATATCTCATTCTAGAAAACGACCCAAGATCACTTCTTCTACATCACTTAGCCATCTCAACAATGCAGCAAGTACTCTCCAATGACAATAAAGTAGCACAAAAGCAGTGCTACAAGTAAAAATAAATCAAACAAATAAGAAACCCATAAATCTACATTTAAAGTGAATTGATAAATTTTATGTTTTTGCTGTACCAGGGAGAGTTCAAGGAGTCCCTCCAATTATCTCAATAGCCAGTGTGTTATCAGACTGGAAGTGTCTCCAAATAGGATTATGTGTGCTTACAGCAACATGCTCATATGAGTTGTGGCCTTACCAGTCTGCAGGTTCAGAGTGAAAAAAGAGACTATACCATTCCATTCAATATACAGTTTTGAAAAATATTTACGTGGGAGATGGGCACTCGATCTCTCATTGACAAATTAAAAATAGTATATTCTATTGCATTTAATTATTATGAAAAACTAATAATTTACATATAAAGCATTTAGCATGCTGGTTGGGCAACAGTAAGCTTTCAAATGATGATGTCATTAGGTTCACTCGAACTATGCATAGAAAGAATAAACTCTCTAAACACAAATGAGAGACAAAGAGTTTTTAGCTCAGTATTCTTTGGTAGTGTGTCCAAAAATATCTCTCACTCTGTGAGCTGTGAAAAGAGTCTCATCTTTGTATTTAGAGTGTATGACAGAACTGACGAGGTGTGTTTGCGCTGAACCACTGCCAGTGATTTGGAAATACATGAATAATTTCCCTTTGTTCTTTCTCTTTTCTTGACTTTGGGTTAGTTTTAGGGACATCATATTATTCCATTTTTGTTTACCTTGTTTGTTATAAACTTGTGCTGTCTTGCTCTTATTTCATAGCTACTACCTCTACAATTTTAGTCCTTGCTTTCAAAGAAATTTCGAAATTTGCATGACTGCCAGTCGGAATAAGTAATTAACACTTCAGCTCAGCTCTGAAAGGGGAATACAACTGTGGCATACAAACGCCTGCCAAAATCAGAGCGATCACCCAGAAACGGCCTGAAATTCTCATCACAGTACTTTGAATATCACCAAAAAAAAAAAAAAACAGAAAAAGGGAGGCAAAATGATCAACATGGAAGCTCACCTGCTTATTCCCATGGTTGTGGTAGAAACGAAGGTGCAGCAAATAGCAGCAATGAATGGATATGTATCAGCAGGAAGGACTCACAGCCATAACGAATCAAGCAGAGACTGAGAAACCATAAAATGACACTCAAATGTGATTTTAAGAACCAAGATATCACAAAACACTTAGTGCATGGCTACATGATAAGGACCTAGTTAAGTTTGGGAACATCTATGAAAACAAATGCTGCTAATTTCATATAATTAAGCTGTGGCTTGTACATAGAAGAATGGAGATAAGATGGGATGGGTGAAGGTTTACAGAATTGTTGGGTTAATTATATCTGTTAATCTGGACTATGTGCTTGTAATCATTATATTTTCCTGTTATTTTGGTCATATACAATTTATTTCAAGTAAAGTAGATACTCATAAATTACTTACCAGAATGTAAAAGAAGAAATATCGTAATCACAGGGAGATAACACAGGTATTAAAGAAGTACAACTACAGGGGTTGGGGATTTAGCTCAGTGGTAGAGCGCTTGCCTAGGAAGCACAAGGCCCTGGGTTCGGTCCCCAGCTCTGAAAAAAAAGAACCAAAGAAAAAAAAAAGAAGTACAACTACAAACAAACAAAAACAAAACTTGTCACTCACATATTGAAGAACACAAGGGTTGTGTTTATTAATATTACTAATTCTGTCCGAATAAACAATTCAATTTCATCCAGGTGTTTGTGTCCTTTTCATCAACTTCCATTTTAGGTTCCTGGTGAGAAATATACTGGACAAAATTTTTTTCTATGAATTTGCAGGTAAAGGTCTCAGAAAAAAATCGTGTTTTTATTGTATTATGGGGGCCATAGTTGGGCTTCTACTCTTGCACTTTAAACAGTCTTATATAAAGTACTACTGCTCTCTGTGAGTGAGGATTGGTAGAGAGACCATCTTTTGTCTTGTATGGATGTATCACCTGTACAATAAAATTTCCATGGCCTACAGGAAAGAGTAAATAGAAGGAGGACATTCCAGGAGGTAGAAAGAATTCTGGGGTAGAGCCAAGTGCAGGGGGTCTACCTGTGAAGATGTTCTATAGTGCTAAGGATTTGTAAATATACATTCAGTGTGAGTCTTATTTCTGGAAGCATGGAGCTGGGAGGAAAAAAAAACAGACCTAATTTCAACAAGGATTTTCCAGAAATATTAAAGCAATAGGGTGTATATAGAACTATAGAGAGATGGCTAGGCAACTAAGAGCACAGACTGCTCTTACAGATGACCTAAGTTTCCACCGTCTAATCATAGGTCCTTCGTTTCCTTTGGGAATCTGATAATTGCTGTCGGAATCTGTGATCTATGGGTACCAGCATACACTCATACAGATACACCATTTTACACAAAATTAAAATTTATATACATATAAGGACGAAACATAAGGAGACATAATAACATTTTCTAACTTGCTTTAGGGCGCTAAGGAGTCCAGAAATGTTCCGTGACAAGCTTCCTTTCAGAAGGAAGGCCTGGAAATCTGGAAAGATCACAGAGTGACTTTGCTATGAAAAGCAGTGTAAAACACAGGAAAAGTCAAGTTCAAATCGAGTCTAAAGAAAAGACTTTGCCGAACAAGTTCAAAGATATCCACCAACTAGAAGGATTCCTTCCTCACAATTTCTTGTGAATCAATTTCTTTGTTTTTCGTAGGTCTTCAACTAACTGGATACTATCTTTCTACACTAGTGAGAACAGTCTAATATATCCAATACACATATGTTACTTCTCCACGTATGTAGTGTCTTGTATATCTACCTGGAAAAGATCTGCACATATATCTGGGTATTTAGTTAGCCAGATTGATATATGATAAGTGGCTTCATAGCAACTCCTGTTCCTTCTGGTTTTTTTCTTCTTCATTTCAAATAGCGTTCTCAGTGAGAAGAGTGAGGCCCTCACCATTTGTCTTTCTACTTGACCTTTAAAGTCATACTCAGAAAGCAACCCAAATATTAGCCACTTTTATGTAACTGAAGTACTACCATCATTAATATTTGCCTCTCAGAGTTATTGACTTTTGGGTGGAAAGACTATTTAACAAGCCAATAGTTATTTTTGATATTCCTGTTACAGCTTTTTGTAAGCCAAAATAAAACCCAAACAAAATGTCAAAAAATATGAAGTAAGAGTAAGTATGGTGTAGTAATCAAGGTAATTAAGATTTACACGATGCTTCACCTCAGTGTTAATGACAATCTCCAGAAAAATTGTTTATTGGGACAGTGTATTACAATTAGTTTTAATTGTTTTTTTTTCCTGTCACCTGATATAAAGCATGTGCTGTTATAGAACTGTGTATATCGACAACATTTTTTAAAGTGCAAGCTGCTTCTGCTTCCATGATGTATTTTTTAATTAGAAATCCAAATTACTCTGGAATAAAATGTTTAATGATAGCTACAGAAGGCAACATTTTGATCACATTTATAAAGCGCACTGATAGATGGCATTTTCTGACAACTCTTGATGAGTTTCTTTTAGTATTTAATATGGATATTAGCATATTTCCTAGCCAAACTAGCTATTATTGTGCATCTCATCTTGTTCCAATTAAATTCAAAGTATTACTTCAGAGAATAGTATGATCATATAGTGAAATAATTATTATTATATGTTTAATGTATCCTAAATTGGCCCATCATCTTTTTCATAATGAAGTTCAGCTGTTTGAATTAACTAAAATGATTTCTTTTCATTAAAAGTTAATCTTCAACATACATGGGGTGGATTTTCTTAATTATTAGGTTACATGCTATAAGTCTAGGTTAAGAAGACAAATAGAAAATCCTTATCCTATGATTAAAATAAAATCTACAAAATGTCCAGTTGGCTTAGATGTGTAAGTTTTAGGTGATTTGGTATATTTACTATGTAACTATATTAATTCTAGGATATTGGTGAATTTGGCAACATATACCTGTGTCAAAACATCAATTATTTCTGAAACTCTGGAATAATTATCCTGTCATCTCACCCTGTCCACTCTTTGCATCCGCTCATCTGTCTGCATCTACATTTTGAACCTTCTGAAATTTCACGTAAGTAAAACCTTAAAAATGCATTTTGCATTTCTATTGCAATCTTTACTAATTTTTACATTAAATCCAATATAAGCTACTGAATTTGGTTTTTTAAGATGCTGTTGTTCTGGTAGAGTTTCTCTAAGGAAACACATGTGTCAAAGTGGCTATGTATTACAAAATGCTTTACTGGAGTCTACTTTTTTGAGATGTGGGTTTTACGGGATAATGATTGTTTTACTGTTGATATTTCTAAATATGTTTCATGGAATAAGTATGATAATGTTGCTTATGAAAATTCCTATTGCTCTATATCTGAAGTATTTCCAGATTAAAGATATTATGCATAAAACAATAGTTTACCAAACTTCATTAACTAATGCTTTCAACACTATCAAATAAGCAGAGAAGAATGTGAATGTTATCTAATAATAGAGTTATCTTTACATTTTTAAGAAACAGTAATTTTCTAATGTTTTCTCATATCACATTCTAAAAAAATGTTGGAGATTCAGTGTGGCACCACCTCTTTTAACCATATTGAGTTTTGTTTTGTTTTTGTTCTCTAAAGGGTATTTTGTGTTTGTTTATGGTTCTAAAATCAACTTTTGACTAATGATAGTAAGACATTTTTATTGGGTATATGAGGCATCTAACTTTTCTATGCTTTGTGAAGTATTAGATGTGCACTTTCGCAAATATTTTTGAGTTGTTCGTCATTGTATTGAGAATTCGTGACTGGACTTTTTATCATCATAAAGCAGAATTTGTAAGATGTGAAAATGTTACTTCTAGTCTTTAGTTAGCAAATGTAATTGTATACATGATTATGATGAAGAGTACTTTCAGTCCTGATTATATGAAAATAATAAATCTTTGGAATACTTCACTAGCTTCGAATGAAAGATTCTGTTGTTTTCTTAAAAGAATCATAGCATGAAGCTTTTTAACTTTAATATTTTCAATTGAAATGTCAGAATGATACAATTACAATAAAGTTTGTAGACTTTAAAGTTAGAACTTATTGTTTGATTTTTTTCTCATTTTCAAACTAGTTTCATTGATTACAAGCATATTTATAGAAGAAATTTTTCTTTCCAGTAATATTATATCATAGCGATTATAATTTATTTCTTCATAATTAGAGCCAAATTATGTCCTTAGCCTCATTGATTAATTTGACTATTTTTGCGTTTTGCATAATCTTTTACTTATTATAACACAATAGTAAAACCTAACATCACATTTTTATTTTATTCTTGCAAGATTGTTTTGCATTTCCTATGTATTTTGCATTTCTTTTGAATTTTTACTTTTACATTAAATCCAATGAAATTTTATTTTTTATTAAATACATTGAAGTTTGTTTTTGAAGAAACTGTTGGCCCTTGCAGGATCCTCTAAAACACCACATGTGTCAGGATGGATATACATTACAAAGGGCTTTATTAGACTGTCTTGCACTGTACAGACTGAGTAGTCCAATAATGGTCCTCTGTATGCTGGGGAGGCTGTAAGGTAGAAGATGGTCCGTTCAGGATGCTGAAAGCCTCAGTAATCCCAATCTGGCATAAAAATGGTCCGGTATTCTCTGACAGCCATGAATCTTCAGTCCATTTAGAAGAACTAGGAATCTGGATTCCTGTGTCAACAAAGGAGGGCAACATGAATGGAGTAACAGAATAGACATGCTAACTGACAAGGAAATTTTCCAGCAAGTGAAGTCAGTGCTGCTTCCCATCAGACCTCTTCATATCTGCACAGAACTGTGAATGAAAATATGACCACACCCTGAGAGGGAGTACTAACTTCAGGAGAAATGGGGAGAATTGACCACATGGGGGAGGGTAAAGTAGTGAGCATACTCCAAGAGGGAAGTACTGGTGACACTGGGTGATCTTATGCAAGTCAATTCATCGTTCTGGGATGAAAACCTCATAAATTAAGTGAAAATTATGTTACCTTGTTGATCCTAGTCCCCAATTGACAGCAAATATTAAGTATTACCAATACATTGAGACTGTACAGCATTCCAGGCTCATTTAACAATTATGAATTATTTAGTCTATGAGGTATATCACACATTTGCTAGGAATTTTAGAAATTACCTCAGCCATTATTTATTGTCTTCTTTTCATCTAAATACAAATAAGACATTAAAATCTTAAATCTCTGGATACCTATTTAAATTTGTCTGTGCAAATGGTCAGAAATAACATGTAAATGCATAGTTAGTTTTGCATACTGAAGCATTAAGAGATTTAGTTATAGGGGGCTGGAGAGAGGGATCAGAGGTTACTAGCACTGACTGCTCTGCCAGAGGTCCTGACTTTAATTCCCAGCAACCACATGGTGGCTCACAACCATCTGCAATGAAATCCAGTTCCCCTCTTCTGGCCTCCAGGCATATATGCAGGCAGAATGCTGTATACATACATACATACATACATACATACATACATACATACATACATACATACATACATAAAGTCATCCACACGTTATGCATGTCTCCTGAGAGGCTCTGCCAGAGTCTTACCGATTAAGATGAGGATGCTTGCAACTCACCATTGGACTAAGGACAGGGACCATAATGAAGGAGTTAGAGAAAGGACTGAAGGAGTTTGCATCCCCATAGGAAGAAAAACAATATCAACCAAACAAACACCCCAGAGCTCCCAGGGACTAAACCACTAACCAAAGAGTACACATGGAGGAACCCATGGCTCCTGTTGCATATGTAGCAGAGAACGGCATTGTCTGGCATCAATAGGAGAAGCATTTGGTCCTGTGAAGGCTCGTTTCCCCAGTGTAGGGGAATGCCAAGATGGGGAGGTAGGAGTGGGTGAGTGGATGGGAGGGGGAGGAAGCAGCAAAGGGGATGACATTTGAAATGTAAATACATAAAATGTCCAATTTAAAAAATAAGTAAATAATAAGTCTTTTTAGAAAGCCATTCTTATGTTTAAAGAGAGAGATATAGTTGGTAAATCTAGTAGGGCTTTTATTTGTTATTGTTTTACTTTTTTCTTGATGAATTTTGAGAATTTAACCTTTTCCCTTATAAAGTGTTTAAATATCTACAAGCAGAATACCACCATAGGTAAGTAATAATTTTTTTTCTTTTTTAAAGTCTCCATCTCTCTTTCTGTATATATGTATTATATACTATATATCATATAGTATATATTTTATATATTATATACATTATATAGAGACTTTAAAAGCTTTAAAGTATAGATATTATTTTTAAATGTCTATATTTGCCAGATATTATTGTGTTCTTTGAGGCTTACTTGTGAATAATCTCAC
Source organism: Rattus rattus (assembly GCF_011064425.1). Classification (NCBI taxonomy): domain Eukaryota; kingdom Metazoa; phylum Chordata; class Mammalia; order Rodentia; family Muridae; genus Rattus; species Rattus rattus. The sequence goes on from NC_046165.1 coordinate 13,203,894, forward strand.
CCCTTCTAGTTCTTTCTGAATTATGGCTGGCTGATTTAATTCAGCTATTCTTCCTAGAATTCCTCTCCATAATGACTGATTCAAGCTATCTTCTCTTGGCTTCTCTCCGAAGCGTTCTGCTTGTTGCAAACTAACTTTGGCCATTTGTTCTATTCTTCTTATTCTTTGGCTTCAATGGCCTCTGCTGACCTGAACTGTTTGAACTGGAAAAACTGAATGGAACTCATGAATAAACTCAACTGCATTGCAGGAAATGCACTGGCTAAATTCACTCAACTGAACTCCATTGTACTGCCTGAACTTAACTGAACTGCCTTCCATTTCTGACTTACTCTGTACAGGTCTTAAGTAGCCTCTTTCCTGTCTATTCTTGTGACTATTTAATATCTCTGACTCATTGTCAAATCTTTCTTGTATTCAACATTTTGTCTGCTCCTCAATTAGATGTAACTTGCAAACATAGCTGTTTACTTCTACAAAACATCTTTGGGTCCATTCTTTGGGATTAAAGAGTATAATAAGGTCATGTCTATATTCTAGCCAGAAAGGTGTCAGGTATATCTTCATTCCAGTGGGATCACAGAGACCAAGAAGGTCTATGGATGTCATCAGAACAGCCATGGTGCTGGATTAAATTTTATATAAAATCTTTTCATATATCTAATAAATTTGAAAGTGTATACAATATAAATGTGACCGACCCTCTTCCTTGAAGTTGCTTTCCTGAGAAATCTCTTCCATTTCTAGGCATTCAAATTCAATCTGTAACACAGTTCAGACCCTACATTGAGCTCCCGATAAATATACCTACCTCTCACTAATAACACCTGTGTGCTGCATAATCCTTTCTAGTTCAATATCTGGCTAAATGATGTAAACAACTTAATGTATCTTTCCCTTCCTATATTTAAGGTAATATATTATTACCTATGTGGACTCCCTAACCCTCATGGATACACCCTTATTCCAACACAGACACACAACTGTTTATCTAACACAGATTAAATTAGGCTTGATAATCATGTACTCCTTCATTTGCATCTATGCTCATTGATAATCACCAACTACTTTACGCATGTCATTTCATTTTTCTCTAGCTATTTACTTTAGTGGATGTGCCTTTCTCCTTCAATATTAGATAATAGAACTGCTACATATACTGACTGTTAAAGTGCGACCTGTGTGAGAGACACTTAATTTGCTGCAGCCTATAAAGGAATAAGCAAACACACGCACAAACATAATGAGGCCAGTAAGTTGCATTTGTGGGTAAAAGCACTTGCTGCCAAGCCTGACAACTTGAGTTGATCCTTGGAACTCGCATAATAAAAGAAGAAACTAAATATTCTAAGTTATCCTCTTTCCTGTTCATGAGCACCACAAAAATCTGTCTTTGTAAACTGTAATAAGAAGTTGTATAAAACATAAAATAGAAAGAGGAGCATTTTTTAGTTGTAGGTGGATGAATATTTCTTATGACTATCAAATTTTGTAAATATTTTTGTATTTATTAAAATATTTAATGGTTTTCCTCCTTTCATGATTATGAGTTACTTTGATTTTTTATATATAAAATCAATCTTTATTTTGACTGAGTATATCATATGGTTAAGTAAACTATATGGTTATGCTATGCTATCCTTCTCATTTATTTCTGGATATAGTATATCACGTTTAATGGATTTTATATATATGCTAATAAAATATTAGTCAACCTAAACCTTTCATTTTCTCCCCAAAATTCTTTGAATTATTTATATTCATTTCTGAACTTACAATTCAAATATATAGGACAGAACGTGAAATATCTTCCACCTCTCCCTCTGGAACTTACCTGTCATCTTCCAGGTTTCCTTTTAGACAAGTATTATTAATATCATCATCATCATCATCATCATCATTAGTGGATCTTTGTCTCTGCTATGTTTAAACTTTATGCTGATTAGGCTGTTGTATTGAACTACCACAAAGTAGAAACTTTATACACAACATTTATTTCTTATATTATAAAGACTGGGAAGTTCAAACTGGTATCTGAAATGGGCCTATATCTTAGACATCACAATGTGTATAGGACTAGGTGACTCTTTGTTTTCATTTTGTAAGTGTATCAATGCCTACCATGAACACTTCTTCATGAGACCTAAGCAACTGTCCTTCTAGTAATGAGACTTTGGGCTCTTCTGTTCAGTATATACACCTTTGAAAGCACAAACACTCTCAGTTCAGGTAACAGGATGATGAGTCTGACATTTAAGGGTTCAGCAGAAAGGCAGGTGGTGAGTTTAGGCTCTGTCTTCCCCATTTTCATTCCCCAACCTCCCTCTGTCCTTCACAGTGGGGCTTTGTCTTGTTTCTGACTACACCTCACTTGACCTAGAGCTCAACAAGCACATTCTCCGCGGTCGTCTCTATCTTTGGTCTTCACCTTTGAATCATCTCTTTTTAATTGATTTCAATATTACTCAGTTTCAGATATGCCATCTGCTTATGTCTATGATTCACTTGAAACTAAATGAAGGATAAAGGAGTCAAAGATGATATTTCAAGAATTGCCACCTGTAGGAACACATAGAAAGAAATAAAATATTATAGGTTATCATTGTTGGGGGCTCGTTCCCTTTCTCACATACACGTAACCTTCCAGGTTCATCTTTTTCCTTCTTTCCATTATGCCTTGGATTCCAAGCATTTCACAGCACAGGAAATCATGTTCTGGGTACATTTTGATCCACAGGATTTAACACTTCATGAAGGAACCAGCATGACACCTTTTTAAATGTTACCACTGACCTTTTGATACTGGCCATATTTGCATTTTTATTCTAATCCAATCTCTAGTAAATGTATAATTTCCACAAATTATATTACATTCTACTATTTTCCAATTTGATACATTTTCCTACTTAAAGAAAAGGCAGAATTATTTTTTATACACTATTACAACATAACCCTAGTCTGAATATTGCTTGATTATAAACTTCGTATATGCATATGCCATAGTTTGATAATGTTTATAGACACAGAATTATTGAATAGGTTAACTAGAAGTATTAAATTGGTTAATTGAAAGAAAAAAACTAAAAAGGTCAGGCAGGTTTAGGTTTATCTCCTTAGTTGAGGACAGATATCTTGAAACAAACACGAAAATGGAAAAGTACGGTGTTGAGTTCATAAATTTCATACTAGGAAAGAGTTTTAAAGTGCATTTGAGGGCAGTACATAATGGTGCTTAAGAATCATCAGATACTGAAGTTACAGAAAAGTCTGAGATGCACCAATACCCCAGAATGGTAGAGGGATTTAAAATGACAAGGCTGAAAAGTGAAAACACATTCCTGACTGATCCTGCTCATTGAAGCTCTCCTGTCACTCCAGTGCCTGGGACAGATGCCAGCACAGTGCATTTTATTCAGTATCCTTAAATTACTTCTAAAGTTTACTCAAACACTCTTGTGCTTGATCTGTTAGCTGATACTTGAAGAAGCAGAAGCATACATTTCCATGAGTCTCATCGCTGCCCAAGTTTCTAATGAAGATTACAGAAAAAAAAATATATAGCATAATTAAGAAAAATAATTTTGTATATGAGGTTACGTCAACATTTTAATATTTAAGATCTAGCTCCTTTTGTATTATATGAATCCTATCTGAGCCTTATCTCTGATTTGATTATTGTCACTGCCAAAAGTCTGTATATTTCAGCCAAAGTGACTTCGGCTACGAAAGCACATTTGAAGAAGGGCTGGAGGAGGGGAGAGGATGGCAACTTCATAGGAAGAACAATGTCAGCCATTATAGAGGCTAGACGACCAACCCAGGAGTGTACATGGGGGATTTATGGCTCTGGATACATATGTAGCAGAGGATGCCTTGTCTGACATCAACAGGAGGGGAGGACATTGGTCCTGTGGAGGTTTAATTTCCCAGCATTACTAATGCTGGAATGGTGGGATGGGAGTGGTTGGGTAGGGGAGCACCTTCATAGAGGCAAAGGGGGGAGAGTGGATTGGATGAGGGGGAGTTGTGGACAGGTAACTGGGAAGGGGGATATCATTTGAGATGTAAATGAATGAAGTGATTAATAAAGTATTAAGTATTTTTTTGACCCACGTACACTAAAATAACCAGAAAGAGATACAAATGTTAACAAAATTATAAAGAAAATTCAATTGCCTTTAAAGGAAAATATTAAAACCCTCACATTTTATTTTGTGTAGTAGTTATTAACCGCATTTAGAGATAACACCTTCAGTTTGGAGTTAGTTCAACAGCATTTACTTTAAAGAATGAATCTCACCTGTAAATAATATCTAGGAGGTGATCCAGCCTCTGTGTTGTTTAAATACTTTCGGAGGTTGATAAATTGTTACTTATAATCTGCAAAGATCAATAGTCTAATACAATGACCCATTTGTCTATTCATGAAATCATACAGCAAAGTTAGCTTTCTAGACATGCAATAATTTTCAAATATGTGAAATCAGATTTCTCCTCAGGATTTTTAAATAAAATGCTGAGTTTCCTGCAATTATCTCAGAGCTGGAGTGGTTTTACTATCCACAACCATAAAAGGAGCTAAAATCAACTTTCCTAGATTTACCTTGAGGTACAGAAGTGAGTGACTGCAACATACTGGGTGTTGAGAGCACCTGAAGTTAAAACCAGAAGGAAAATTGACTATATAACAATTTATTCTGGTTATTTAAGCCGATATAATTCTGTAGTATATGCGTCAAGAAGCAGCTCTACAATTTGACTAAAAAAACTTTAGTATATAAATGAGTATCATAAATGAAAGATTAACAAAAAAGAAAAAAAATACTGACCACGAAGGGAAGTAAGGATATCCCTAGGGATCATGGGAAACACCTATAAGATATACCCACAAATGGGCTTAAACATTCAATGGAAACTCCTCCTTTCTAGGGCTCAAGCACAGGCTTTGTAAAAGAGGTTAAAAGAAAGTTCACTGAACATAGAGAGGGTTCTGTTTTCTGTGCTGCATAATTTGTTGGAAAGAAGCCTTCTAGTATTCTAGAAATACATAATCATGAGAACATGACACACACTGTGGGCACGTCACTACAAAGTTAACTTTTGCCTAAGATTTGTCTCATTTTGTTGTTGCTGTTGTTTGGTTTTGTTTGTTTGTCTGTGTGTTTGTTTGGTTTGGTTTGGTTTTTAATTTATTTATGTCCCAGTCTTTGACCTCACCTCCCAGTCACCCCTCCCAAAGTTCCTCATCCCTGTCCCTCCTCCCCTTTGCCTCTGAGAGCGTGCTCCCTCCCCATCAGGCCATCCTCTTCCCTCAGTCCTCATGTCTCTCCAGAATTAAGCTAATCTTCTCCCACTGAGGCCAGATCTGTTGATCTGTGCTACATATGTGCCAGGGACCTCAGACCTGACCTTCTATGCTCATGGTTGGTGGCTCAGTCTCTGTGAGCTCAGTTAGTTGAGAGTGCTGGTTTTTCTAAGGGATCTCTCTCTCCTTCACCTTCTTCAATCCTTCCCTAATTCAACCATAGGGGTCCCTGACTTCAGTCCAAAGGTCGGGTGTAAGTATCTGCTTCTGTCTCAGTCATCTCAGAGGACAGTCAGGCCAGGCTCCTGTTTATAAGCATAGCACACAGCATCAGTAATAGTGTCAGGCCCTAGTGGCCTCAGTCACTTCCCCCTCCCCCCATATAAGATCTGAAGTTGGGACAGTCTTTGAACAACCTTTCCTTCAGTCTCTTTTCCAATTTTGTTCCTGATGTTCTTTTAGCCAGGAATAATTCTGGGTCAGAAAGTTTGAACGTGGATTAGGAACCCAGTCCCTCTACTTGAGACCCTGTCTTTCTACTAGAGGCAGACTCTTTGAGTTCGCTTTCCCCAGTCAATAGTGGATATTTTGTCTAAGGTCACCTCCATTGATTCCTGAGAATCTCTCAATTCCCAGATCTCTGGTACTTTTCATACATCCCCTCCCCCAGCAACTTCCCACTCTTTCAAGGCATTTATTTATTTTTAATTTTATTTAATCCTTTTTTTACACTCCAGATATTATCCCCCTCCCAATCTATACTCTTACTGTTCCACATCCCACACACCCCCTCTGTCTCCACAACGATTTGCCCACCCCCCATCTACCAACCTCTGCCCCTACTTCCCCACTCCCCACTCCCCAGATCCCCAGACATCCCCACTCCCTGGGGCCCCCAGTCTCTTGAGGGTTAGGTGCATCTTCTCTGACTGAACACAGACCCAGGAATCCTCTGCTGTGTATGTGCTGGGGGTCTCATCTCAGCTGCTCTATGCTGTCTGCTGGGTGGTCCAGTGTGAGAGAGATCTCTGGGTCCAGGTTAATTGAGACTACTGGTCCTCCTACAGGTGTGCCCTACTCCTCAGCTTCTTCCAACTCTTCCCTAATTCAACCACAGGGGCCAGCAGCTTCTGTCCATTGATTGGGTGTAAATATCTACATCTGATTCCTTCAGCTGTTTGTTAGGTCTTTCAGAGGGCAGTCATGATAGGTCCATTTTTGTGAGTGTTCTATAACCTCAGTAATAGTGTCAGACCCAAAGGACATTCATGACCTGCAGGGGAAGAAATGGAGAAGAGCCTGAGGAAAAAGGAGGTCCAGTGACAGCCTCAAAATGGAATTCAGCTCAAGGGGAAGCCCCAAGGCCTGACATTATTACTAAGGTTGTTCATTTTTATTCATTCTTCTTGCTCTCTGGGATTCTCTCCTTTTCCCTACCAGTGATAACTGATCCTGTTTCCATTTTCACCTCTCCCTCCCATGTCCCACACAGGTCCCTTCCTCCATGTGCTTCACATGATTAATTTCTAAGTGGGATTGAAGCATCCTCACTTGCGCATTTCTGTTTGTTACACTTTTTATGGTCTGTGGGCTGTAGCCTAGGTATTCTTTACTTTTTGGCCACTATTCACTCATCAGTGAGTACGTATCATGCATGTCCTTTTGGGTCTGAGTTACCACACTCAAGATGATATTTTCTAGTTCCATCCATTTGCCTGAAAAAACTCATGATGTTCTTGATTTTAATAACTAAATAGTATTCCACTGTGTAAATGGACCACATTTTCTGTATCCATTTGATTTGAGGGACATCTGGGTAGTTTCTAGCTTCTAGGCATTACAAATAAGGCACTATAAACATAGTCCTTGTGGTATGATGGTACATCTTTTGGATATATGCCCAACAGTAGTATAGATGTTTTTTCACATAGAAATATTTCCCACTTTTTGAGGAACTGCCATATTGATTTCCACAGTAATTACACCAGTTTTAAATCTCACCAGCAATGGAGGAGTGTTCCTCTTTCTCAACATCTTGAACAGTATTTGCTTTCTATTGAGTTTTTTTATCTTCTCCATTCTGATTAGTGTGAAGTGGACTTTCAGGGTCTTTTTGATTTACATTTCCCTGATGACTAAGGACTTAAAACATTTCTTTAACTGCTTCTTGGCCATTTGAGATTCTTCTGTTGTGAATTCTTTATTCAGCTATACACCCCATTTTTGTTGGATATTTTATATATTTTTTTCATTTCAAATGTTATCTCTTTTTTCCCTCTCCCATTCACCCCTCCCTCTGTTTCTAAGAAGATGCTATCACTTGCACCCGTACACTCCAACCTCAACACCCTGGCATTCCCTTACACTGGGCAAATGCAAATGAACCTTCACACAGGACCAACGGCTTCTCCTTCTGTTGATGCCAGATAATGCCATCCTCTGCTACATATGTGGCTAGAGCCATGGGTCCCTCCATGTGTAGTCTTTGGTTGGTGGTTTAGTCTCTGAGAGTTCTGGGGGATCTGTTTGGCTGATATTGTTGTTCTTCCCATGGGGTTGTAAACCCCTTCGGTTCCTTCAGTATTTTCTCTAACTCATCCATTAGAGTCTCCATGTTCAGTCCAATGTTTAGCTGCAAGTATCCTCATCTATATCAGGACACATTCATATCAGGCTCTTGTCAGCAAGCACTTCTTGGCATCAGCAATAGTGACAGGGTTTGGTGGCTGCATATGGGATGGATACCCAGGTCGGGCAGTCTCTGGATGACCTTACCTTCAGTCTCTGTCCTACTCTTTGTCCCTGCATTTCCTCCCATAAGTATTTTCTTCCCCTTTCTAAGAAGGACTGAATCATCCACGTTTTGGTCTTCCTTACTCTTGAGCTTCATATGATCTGGAAATAGGATCTTGGGCATTCCAAGCTTTTGGGACAATATCTAATTACCAGTGAATTATTTGGTTTTTTGGAGTTAACGTCTTGAACTTTGTATATATTTTAGATATTAGCTTTCTATGGATGTTGGGTTGGTGAAGATTTTTTTCCCAATCTGTAAATTGCTTATTTGTCCTACCAACAGTTTCTTTTCACTTACATAAGCCTTTTGTTCCATGAGGATCCACTAATGTTGATCTTAGAGTCTGAGCCATTGGTGGTCTGTTCAGGAAATTTCCCCCTCTGTCAAAGAGTTTGAGAATTTTTCCCACTTTCTCTTTTATTAGGTTCAATGTTTTTTAACAGCAATTTTACGAGACTAGCATTGTAATCTATATCTATTCCCACATGTTCTATATAGGTCTATAAACATAGACAAGCCTAAATAGTATACAAATATGAGAAAAAATATGATAATCAGATCTACAAAGTAGAGAAGATATTTTGTAAATACTTAAGAGTAATAGGAATAGGATAGAAGATTCCCAGATTTCTCACATTTGCTTTGATTTTTCAAGTACTCCTTTTATTAAAGGTTATTTATCACTTCAATTTTCCTTCTAGCCCACCTGCCACCACAGGTAGTTGGAAAGAAATGATAATAGGAAAAGGGGTTTTTAGTTTAGACATAGTTCTTTGAGGAGAGTCCAATCAGGATACCACCAGTCCAGTCCAAAACATCAATCATTAGTAGCAGCAGCACACAATGATAGGCAAACAACAAAAATGAATCAGTACTGGCAACTCTGTCCTGAAGAAAATGGGAGGCTCAGATGATTGGCATGAGTCCACTGAAGTCAGAAGAAGCTCCCAGAATATTCTATGGTGAGTTACTCTCAATGAACTCACAACAAGCAAAGATTATAGAGACGCAGTATGAGATGAACCAACAGAAGTGTCTTTTCAGTAAACACCAGGAAATTGGTGCAAGGCAAACCAATGTAAGAGCTTCAAGTCTCTGTCTGTGGGGTTATCTTTATATCCTTTCTAAACATCCCATTTCCTCTCATGTATCTGTTTCAGCTAAACATCCTCTCCCCTGTATGTGCCTCAACAAAGCATCCTCTCAGCTGTGTCTGCCTCAGCAAAATATCACATGAAATAATTGAGTCTCCAAAGAAACAGGAAATTTCTACTTCAAGTCACATGCTAAATGTACAGAACAAAGAATGAATATTAAAACCTTCAAGGAGAAAAGGCCAACTAACATATAAAGGCAAACTTATCACAAGTACATCTGACTTCTAAACAGAGACTCCGAAAGCTAGAAGATCCTGGACTGGTGTCTTGAAGACACCAAGAGAACATAGATGTCAGCCGAGAGGAAGAATATGATCAACATCATAGGAACATGAATGAACAGTCATTGGTTATTAATATCTCACAATATCAATGATGTCAATTCACAAATAAAAAGACTGAGGTTAATAGAGTGGATTCATAATCAGGATCTATCATCCATGTTGCTACATGAAAGAAATACATAGACACTACCTTTGGGTAAGTAGCTGGATAAAAAAGGTTTTCTAAGGAAACAGATCCAAGAAACAAATAGAAGTAGTCATTCTCTTATGTAGTAAAGTAGACTTGCAGCCAAAAGTAATCACAAAAGATGGGGAAGCTTCATCCTTGTCAGAAAAAAAAATCCACCAAGATAATGACTCAATTCTGAACATCCACAAAATTTTTGACCCCAAATTATTCCTGTTTACAAGAAATGTAGGGATAAAGATTGAGCAGACAGGGAATTGGTAAACAATAACTTGAGACTCATCCCATAGGCAAGCTCCAATCTCTGACAGTACTAATGAAGCTTTAATATGCTTGTAGACAAGAGCCTAGAATAACTGTCCTCTGAGAGGCTCTACCCAGCAGCTGACTGAAACAGATGTAGGAGTCTATAACCAAGCATTAGGAAAAGCTTGAAGGCTTATAGAAGAGTTGAACCAAGGATCATAGGCCCTGGAGGAGATGGGAACTCCACAGGAAGACCATCAGAATCAACTAACCTAGACCCTTGGGTGCTCTCAGAGATTGCACCACCAACCCAAACTTATACATGAACTAGACCTAGGTCCCTGCACATAAGTAGCAGACATGCAGCTCAGTTGGTAGCTTTCTTATTGTTGCTAAACCTGATGTCATCGTTCAGAGATATTGGACTACAGTTTACTTGGTCTCCCTTTGTGAAGTAAAAAGACAACAACCTTGGAGGAGTCTGCTACAGCCTTTACAACAGAGTAGGATTACTGAGGTATATAACTTTATAGTATGGTCTGGGAAGCTATTAACCTCTCAGCCTCTCCAATGTACAGTTAGATGTTCATGGTTGGATCATGCCACACCTAAAGTCAAAGTCATTCACATAAATACTTTTTATGTACATATCTATATCTCTCTAGTCTAATTCTGTACCTATATCTAGTCATCCATCTCCTTATTTGTCTACCAATCTATGTACAATTATTTCTGTTCATCTAGATAACATAGCCTAAAGCACACACACACACACACACACACACACACAGACACACACACACACAGACACACACACATACACATACACACACACATACACACACACATACACACACACACACACACACACACGCACACAGAATCATCTCTCAGTCTTCCAGTTCTACTTAATACTATGCTGATGGATATTATTCTGAGCTATTGTATTTAAGTAGAATAAAATTAAATTAAAATTAAAAATGGAGTCACATGCCTCTTATCCCATTAGAAGCAATTGGGGGGCATAAATATTATCCTTGTTAGATCATCCTGAATTGTATAGTAAGTTCACAGTCAGGGCAACTGTATCACCTAATAAAATGTAGTTTAAAGATATTATTGATAAAGTTTACTTTAGGACATCTACCTATCATAAGCAAGTCCAGTTCCTACTATAAAAAGCAGTAATAAAACAAATATTAAATCTATCTATTACATGTAAAGAAAGTGTGATTATTACATTCTCTGCAATAACTAAATTATGTAGAATGACACTATTCCAAAAATAGAAGTAATTCAAATAAGACAATTATCGAAAGCAATATGATTCTTAGAATATCTCTGTATGGGCATTCTCAAATGTATGTACAATTTAGGACCTACTTTCTGTTTACTTACTCAATGTTTTCTTAAGTTATAATAGTGGGAAGATATTGGTGTGTAGCATATAGAAAGGTAATTTCATGAGTAAACCCAAGTTCATAAAGCTGGATTGCTATGTAATTGCATTTCTAATGTCTCAAAGGGTGTCAGGCTTTACCTCCTTTGGGGCTCAGATTTTAACTGTAATGATCCTAGCTCAAATTGATTTAACACACACCATTTCTATCAGAAAAAACTCATGAAAAAATTATAATCGTTCAGGACCAACATTGGAGCATTCCTTCAATCTGTTACCTAAACTGCATGCTTTCCTTTTTAGTGGGACAGAAATATTTTTGAACATATAAGGGTGTTTGTGTCCTGAATACAGCAGCCCTTCAAGCATATAAGGCAACATGATGAAGTAGTAATCAGTCTAACATAATTAAAATTTGTAGTTGATATACAATAATGTATTAAATGTTATCATTTAAAAATTAGTTAAAATCCTATATCCTATCAGATCACCACACACTAAGACTGGTCTTCAATAATAACAATTAGTTAAATTCCAGATGTAACAAAATATCTTATCATTAAAACAATAGAAGTCTGAGAGTGTACACTTTTTATGCCTTTTTTGTGAAGGCAAGGATATGGATAAATCCCTCCCTGTATATGTTTCCTTGAGTCAACCTTTATAGTATTATATTTCACTTATTTTACGCACTGTAAAGAGTGCTCTATGTAATTACATTCTCCCTACTGCAAATAGCATTATTCTGCATTATTAAATTTTGTAACAGTATGTGAAATATAAATTATATACTATCATATAATCCTAAAAGACATAAATGCAGATAGCTGCATATTATAGTGTGAAAGATGAGCATATAGTACCAAAATTAACCATTAAAAGTTTTTGGAAATACATCCTTTCCCAATTACACCATCATTTTTATTACTTCGCTAATCATCTTTTTAAGTGAGATATATTTACTCTGATAGTCATTTACAATCATAACATAATTGATTCAAATATCTCTATTTAGTCATATACATAACAATAATTTAAGTATAATTATTTATTGAAAGATCATTACCATCTGCCATTGAAATGTGAATATATACCAAATTACTTCTTTGGGATAATTTAAAAGAACTTGAATAACATATTGAATATTTATTCAATTCATTTTATGAAAATGATTATGACATTCTAGAGAGATTATACATCAACGAATTTTATGTTTAATATAGGAAAATGTCTATAAACAATAAAAACATTTTATAATATGACAGAACTTTAATTTGAATTTTTAAGGATACAAAGTAACTTATCACAGTGTGTTCTAAAAAAATGTTGAAAGTTATTTTAAATATTAGCTTTTCAAATGAAATAATTAACATTTGTTAGTTCTAAATTGGTCAAAATTAACATTAGGTAATTTATAGTAATATAAATTATTACTAACATAAATATTTAGTTTGTTAAAATATATAACTTTTATGTGTATTTGAGTGTTTCTGTGTGGGGATGAATTTCTGTAAAAAATTGAATGTCCTGTCATTCCTGTGGAGTTCAGAAAATTGGTTCTTTCTCTTGACCATGTGAGTCATGACAATCAAACTCTATTCTTCCTTGATGGCAAGTAGCCTTATCTATCTGTCTGTCTGTCTATTTATCTATTTGGTGTGTGTGTATGCGCATGTCTGTATTTGTGTGTATATGCATGTGCGTATATATGTATGTATGTACATATGTGTGTATTTGTATATGTGTATATGTTTGTGTACATGTATGCATGTGCCACAGAATGTGTGTGGAGCCTAGTGGACAATATTTGAGAATCCATTACTTCTTTTCATCTATATAGGTTCTGGGGAAGCAACAAAGTCATCCTGTCTGAAACCATTTATTTCACCTGATGAATCATCTCACTGGCCCACATTTTTTTTAAATTTAATAACAACTATTATTAAACCACTGTTCACTTTCTACCTTTCCATGTCCTTTTGTCCGGTGTGATTTAAGGAGTGATATATATGATGGTTGTACTTTTACTTTTGCATGAGTGAAAATATGTGTATGTTGTGTATGTTTATGTGTATGTGTATGTGTATGTATATGTGTATGTGTATGTTTATGTGTATGTTTATGTGTATGTGTATATGTATGTTTATGTGTATGTGTATGTGTATGTGTATGTGTATATGCATATATAGTGAAGGTCAACAGCTTTCAGCAGAACTCAAAAGGAGAAATAAAGAACTCTTCACTAATACTGGAGTCTCTTTTTAACATGCTTAAGCAGCACAATGTGATTTACCCATATAATGTCTAATATAAACATTATTGGATTTTCATCACTCATTTATTAATCAATGTAGAAAATTTGAGCAAGGCATTATGAACTCACAGAGACAGAAGCAGCATGCACAGGGCCCACACCACTCTACAATATGTCCTCTACCTATGCATTATGGCTTCCAGTTTAGGGTTTCTATGGAAGTTCCTGACTGTACAAATGGGTGGCTTTCTGACTCACATGTCCTTGTCACGCTCTTTTCCTTCTATTAGTTTGTCTTGTGTGACATAAATGTGATAGTTTTTATTTTAACATATTATAAATTATCTAGTTATATTTTGGGAAAATGTATGTATGTATGAATGAATTAATGTAAACTAGGGTAAAGGTTAACTGCAGAACTACCATTTATACCTGTTTGGAAGGGAAAAATTAGCTTTTTCCAATGAAGCAACTTGGATATTCCCTACTCCAGGACAGTCATCATGTTTATACATTGTTGACCTCCTCAACTTTTTGTGTTATTTTATTTGGTTTCAGGTATTTTTGTTTTCTTTTATTTTAGCGGGTGTGGTTAGTTTGTTTTTTAGCTTGTGATATGTTGTTGTTGTATAATATTGTGGGTTTATGTTCTGAGAAAGAACTTAAAAATTGAGTTCCTAGAGAAGAGGAGAGGATCCAGTTGAAAGTAGGGTATCCTTAGTTCCAAACTATCATTAGTTCCAAATGCGATGAGTAGATGATTATCTAGTTCACAAAATAAAGTCACACAGCACAGTTTAATACCAAAGCTTACAGTTTTAACTACAGCATCTTGCAGATACCCATGCTGTTACTTGATCTCCAACAAGCTTCAGGAGCTTTCTAGGTATGTTTCGTGCAATCAATGTCGATGTCTCTGAGGTCAGCTCCTTCCTATGATTACAACATTCCTGTGTGTTCATCCTGCGTGTTCTAGGATCATGAACATATTTGAGTATCCATTGCGACTTAGATCTCACCATGATATCCTGTACAACGGTCTCAGAAGCTCAGTGCAAGACATCTGATCGTTTTACACCTTAGTAAGCTTCAGCGGCTTTTTGAGTATTTGGATGCAAATCTCCATGGTGTTAACTCATCTATCTTACATTTCTGAAAAAGCAAGCAAGCCACAAAACGATGCTCTATTTATTAAGGACACTACTAACCACCTTTCTCATCAGCAGCAGCATCACTCAGCTTTTGTAGTTGGATTTTGGTAAAATAACTCTCTATATAACATTACAGTAAGAATTCGTAATTGGCATCACCATCAGAGATCTTTTGCACTAAGACTAATTTGCATTGCTGCCCGTTGAAGGCTCCAAGAGACTAGCTCCTATTCCTAAAGCACCTTCCTACATCTCAATACAATGCTACCTTTCCCTGGGAAAGGGAATAACACTCGAAATGTAAATAAGAAATACTCAAGTTAATATAAAAAAAATGGCATGCAAACTTTTCCCTTATCTTGCCCTTTACTTTAAGAGTTCACACTGTATTCATAGCTATTTGTTTTCATATTTCCACTTTCCATAAAAATTAGAGAAAAAGAGTAATCACAACCATATCTCACAGTTTTGATGCATTTTTCCCCATTTGCTATGTTTATTGCTTGCTCATTTAATAATGTAAAGACAGTCTTATGAGAATCGCCCTTTAAGGTATTTAATTGATATTGTAAGATGACACTTTCTACATTTCTCCTTAGGAGCTCAGGTGACAAGTCTACCCCCTGTCAGTACAATATTGTTTCTCTTAATTTTCCTTTTTCTCTTTTTTTCTTTTTCTGAATTTACTATCTTTTAACAATCATCCTAACTTATAATCAAAATGCATGATACTTGTATTTTAAGTCACCCTTATGGGGAAAACAGTAAAATGTCCGTGAGTAATATTATCTTATTATAATACAGAATGTAGCATATAAACTATTTTATTAAATTGATAAAATTTTCCCCATTTAACAATTTAGTCAAATACTTTTAAGATTCAGCTTCCTTCAAATTCTCATGACACAGGAAAAATGTAGCCAGACACTTTGTATGCTATAGCATCAGGAATCTCCAATCCAGTTCTCAATAACGTCCTGTGCTCTTCTGCAATCTTATGACTGCAATGTTAGCATTGACAATATCTCAATGAGCCAAAATTCCTAATTATGATCTGATTAGCCCACCAGAACAACCCATTAAGCTTTGCTGCCAATATGGTAGGGTTTCTCTCACCCACAGTTCCAAACTCTTCAATATTCCCACTGCAAAGATTTCAGAAGACCTAAATACTATATCCCCAGGTTACAGAAGACCTAAAAATTATATCCCCAGTTTTCAAACAAAATTAGTTATCCTACATTAGTTTTTCTGCATCAGTAACTTTACCCACTGGTATAGCAAAAAGTTCACTTAGAAATGACTGTGAGTTTCATTCGTTTGCCTACAAATTTCATGAAATCATTGTTTTTAATACATGAATATTACTCCATGATGTAAATATACCACATTTTCTGTATTCATTCCTCTGGTGAAAGACATCTGGATATATTCCAGCTTCTGGCTATCATTTTTTGTTGGATAATTTTATTTACATTTCAAATGTTATTCCCTTTCCAAGGTTCCTGGCCATAAGCCCCCTACCCCCTCCTCTTTTTCTATAAGGGTGTTTCCCCTCCTCCAAAGCTACCCCCCCCGACATTCCCCTGCACTGGGGCATCAACCTTGGCAGGACCAAGGGCTTCTCTTCCCATTGATGGCCAACAAGGCCATCCTCTGCTACATAGGCAGCTGGAGCCATAGGTTAGTCCATGTGTACTCTGAGTAGTGGTTTAGTCCCTGGCAGCTCTGGTTGGTTGGCATTGTTGTTCTTATAGGGTTGCAAGCCCCTTCAGCTCCTTCAACCCTTTCTCTAATTCCTCCAACAGGGACCCCATTCTCAGTTCAATTGTTTGCTGCTAGCACTCACCTCTGTATTTGACATTCTCTGTCTGAGCCTCTCAGGGGACAGCTATATCAGGTTCCTGTCACCATGCATTTCTTGGCTTCATCAATATTATCTAGTTTCAGTTGCTGTATATATATGGGCTGTATACCCAGGTGGGGCAGGCTCTGAGTGGTCATTCCTTCAGTCTCTGCTCCAAACTTTGTCTCCATATCCCCTCCTATGAATATTATTGTTCCCCCTGTTAAGAAGGACTAAAGCATCCATAATTTTGGTTGTCCTTCTTCTTGAGCTTCATGTGGTCTGTGAATTGTATCTTGGTTAATTTAAGCTTTGGGGCTAATATCCACTTATCTGTGAGTGTATACCATGTGTGTTTTTTTTTGTGATTGGGTTACCTTACTCAAGATGATAATTTCTAGTTCCATCCATTTGCCTATGAATTTTATGAAGTCGTTCATTTGATAGCTGAATAGTAGTCCATTGTATGGATGTACCATATTTTTTTGTATCTATTCCTCTGTTGAAGGGTGTCTGGGTTCTTTCCAGCTTCTGGCTATTATACATAACACTGCTGTGAATATAGTGGGGCATGTGTCCTTGTTATATGTTGGAGAACCTTTTGGGAATATGCCCAGGAGTGGTATAGTTGTTTCCTCAGGTAGAACTGTTTACATTTTTTTCTGAGGAACTGCCAGACTGATTTACAGAGTGGTTTTACCAGTTTGCAATTCCATCAGCAATGGAGGAGTGTTCCTCTTTCTCCGTATCCTTGCCATCATCTGCTGTCACCTGACTATTTGAACTTAGCCATTCTGACTGGTGTAAGGAGGATTCTCAGGGTTGTTTTGATTTGCATTTCCCTAATGACTAAAGATATTAAACATTTTTAGGTGCTTCTCAGCCATTCAGTATTCCTCAGTTGAGAATTCTTTGTTTAGCTCTGTACCCCATTTTTAATAGGGTTATTTTGTTCTCTGGAAGCTAACTTCTTGAGTACTTTGTATACTTTGGATATTAGCCCTCCATCAAATGTAGGGTTGGTCAAGATCTTTTCCCAATCTCTTGCCTTACAGAACCTTTGAAATGTTATGAGGTCCCATTTGTAGATTCTTGATCTCAGAGCATAAGCCATTGGTGTTTTGTTCAGAAAAAACACCAATGTCTCCTTTGTATAAGGAGACAGAAATGAGCCAATTTGCATTCTGCTACATGCTGAACTCCAGTTGAACCAGCATTATTTGTTAAAAATGCTGTCTTTTTTCTACTGGATGGTTTTCATTCCTTTGTCAAAGATCAAGTGACCATAGGTGTATGGGTTCATCTAAAGAGAGTTAACCCAGTCACAAAAGAACACACATGGTATGTACTCACTAATAAATGGACATTAGCCAAAAAGAAGCTCAAAATACCCATGATACACCTCACAGACCATTTGAAACCCAAGAAGAAAGATCACACCAAAGTGTGGATGCTATAGTCCCACTCAGTAGGGGCAAGAGAATAATCTCTGGGAAGTAGAGGAAGAGAGGGATCTGGGAGGGACAAAGGAGGGGAAGGAAAAAGGGGGGCCAGTTTATATATGGGAGGAGATGAGGAGGAATTACATAGTGCCAGGTATTTGAAAGTAGGTGTATAGTACTAGAGGAGGGGGAACTTGGGGTAGCCACAAGAAAGTCCCAGATGCCATGAACCCAAGAGGTTCCCAGGACTGAAGAGGGAGGACATTAGCCAAAATACTAAACAAAGGGAAGAGAGAACCTGTAGAAACTATATTCAGTGGATTGACATGGCTCCCAGTTGTGGTATGGTGCCACCTACCCACATCAAAAATATTAATCCAGATTTCCTCCTGTCAAAAGGAAATGCAGGAAAAAGAGTGGAGCAGAAACTGAAGGGAAGGCCATCCAGAGACTGCCCCACCTAAGGATTCATATCATCTGCTGCCACCAAACACAGTCACTATTTCAGTGCTTGCTGACAAGAGCAGGCTATAGCTGTCTCCTGAGAGGCTCTGCCAGAGCTGGATCAATACAGATGTGGATGTACACAGCCAAACATTGGACTGAGCATGAAGATTCCATTGGGGAAGTTAGGGCAAGGACTGTAGGAGCTGAAGGGATTTGCAAGCCCATAGGAAGAACAACAATATTAACCAACCAGACCCCCGCCCCCAAAGCTCCCAGGAACTAAACCACCAATCAAAGACTATACAAGTGGTACCCATGGCTCCAGCTGGATATGTAGCAGAGGATTGCTTTATTTGGCATCACTGGGAGGGGTGGGAGCTCCTTGGCCTTGTGGAGGCTTGATAACCCAGAATAGGGGAACGCTAAGGCACTGGATGGGTCGGGGAGCACCCTAATAGGGCAAGGGGGAGGGAGGAGGAGAGATTGTGGAGGAGAAACTTGGAAGAGGGATAACATTTGAATTATAAATAAATAACCAATAAAATATGAAAACAAAAGAAATCACTTTGAAACATGATACTTTTCGTTCTATTGTGTGTTCTGTCCATTGAGGTAGAAAAGATTTGATATTTATGTTGGTCAGGATGCTTGTAAATCTTTTAGGTTCAGAAGCCAGAAAAAAATAAGCTCTCGGCTTTCTACAATATGGCTTTAAAAAATGTTAATATTCAATTAACTTCCAGAGATGACTTCAAGTCACCAGGACACAGTCACCTCCAGCACCTTTAATCTTGTCTTCAGCTCTCCCTGACAGGTTACTTAGCAAGCTTTCCTTTCCCCAGAACTTTGTAGTAGCTAATCATACAACATCAATGTTGGAAGCAGCTCCAATCTTGTGGTATACAGCATTGACCCATGTATGCTCACTGGCCTGTTTCCACATCTTATCCAGGATGTTATTTGGGCAGAAGTTCTAGTTCCTCCTTAAGTGGTAATGCCTCATACCATTTTTCCAAAAGCAACCTAGATGATATTTGTCAAAGTTGATCCTGTGGTGATGAATGCCTCTAGCATTTCCATGGCCTCCTGATAGCTTGCAGTTCTCAGTGGCCTTGGCTCATGTGGCCCCATAGTTTCTAGATATTCCTTGGTCTGGATGGCAAGGTGGTGGCAGAAAGGAAAAAGGAGGAATCAGCAATGTCTCAGGAGGTAGCAAGGGTCAAGACCAATTGCCTGTTTTATTGCTTTTTAGTTAAAATTGGACCAAACCTGATAAACTGCAGGTGTCCACCTTGAGAGGAGGAGTCCTCTATCAGTTTATCCCCTCTGGAGTCACTTTCCCAGTTGTAAGCAAGACTCTTTACGTTTATGCTCTACTGTTTCTTATCCAATCAAACTGAAGATTAAACTCAACAGTTAGCAATTGCAGAGGTTTCCATGTAATGTAGGAACCCGTTTGGCCTTATTTCCTATTGCTAAGCTCCTACTTTCACACTATCTCTCCTACTAAACACAGCAGCTGTATCCCTGTGCTACAATGTATACATAACTGTGGAAAAATTAAAATTTTATGTGGTAATATATATCACATTGCATAAGAATGATGAATGAGTTCTATTTTCTGTGCAATAAAAAAACTCAAATAAAATATATGAGGGAAAGCCAGTAGACAAGATAAAAGAATCTTGCAAGAAAACTTCCTAGAGGGAGAAATTCTCCCAAACTGAACTGATCAAACTGCATTTAAGGTTTCATGCTTCTCAGAAGCCTTTGAAAGTGAAAATTTAAAGGAAATGGTTACAGAGAAATTGTAGATATGATGTCCATCCATACATTAATGGCCAGACTACTATAAAGATAAAAATAGCCTAAAATAAATTGAAGGGAAAGGAAGGAGTACCCAGGAGTATTACTGACCAAAGTCTGCAGTCAGAAAACAATATTGAAAGCTGTGCAAGTTAAAGTGATGGGAACTCAGAACACAAAAACATTTATTAGCATATCAGAGGATATAGTTTAAATAGCAAAGCTATAGTGTCTTTGCACTGAAGTAATTTATACTAGAGGAAAATTAAAAGCATAAAAAGTATCATATCAGGAGACATCAGAGAGAAGCTAAAAACTAGCAGGTGATCTTCCTGAGATGGGCCAGCCTTGGATTAAAGTCAACGATGGAGCCTTTTAGTTCCCACCTGTGCCAGGAGCAGAGCCTCAGAGCTGGACACTAACTCAAACAGCCCACACCTCAGTTGCAGCTCAACGGCATAGGTTTTCTGACACATCCAGGTTCGCAGGGGAGATGCCAAACCCTGCACAGATAACCAGCATACAGGACCCCTGCAACCAGGATGCAGATGCCCCACCCAGCCAGAGACTTACACTCCTTCTAGTTCCCAGTTGTTCCTGGAGCAAAGCCTCGCTCTGGAGAAGAGCCCAAACAGCCCACATCCCAGTTGCAGCTCAACTTCCTAGGCGTTCTGACACATCCAGGACCACAGGATCACAGGAAAGACAGGCTCCAGTCAGAGAATGTGAAGCCAGATAACACCAGAGATAACCAGATGGTGAGAGGCAAGCATATGAACATAAGCAACAATATCAACCCAAAGCTCCACCTCTGAGCTCCCAGGGTCCAAACCCCAAATGTACACATTTAGTGACCCATGTGCATGGCTCCAGCCATGGGTGGAGAGGATGGCATTGCCTGGCATCTATAGGAGAAGCCCTTGGTACTGGAAAGGATCTTGGTGAGGTGGGAGTGGATGGAGGGAGGGAGAGCATCACCATAGAAGCAGGAAGGAGGGGTGATGGAAGGGGGGGAACTGGGAAAGGGGATAACATTTAAAATGTAGATACATAAAATATCCAATAATAATTCTCAAATAAAGAACATAAGCAACAGAAACAAATTTAAAAGACAACATCAGAACCCAGTACTCCCACCACATTAAGTTCTGGATATCACAAGATATCTATAAAACAAGATTCAAATCTAAACTCCCATTTCATGGAGATGTTAGAGCACTTTTAGAAAAAACATAACTCCCATAAAGAAACACAGGAGAAGACAAGTAAAAAAGTAGAAGCACTTAAAGAGGAAACACATGAATCCATTAAAGAAATACAGGAGAACTCAATCGAGCAGGTGAAAGAATTGAACAAAACTGTCCAGGATCTAAAATTGAAAATAGAATCATTAAAGAAAAGAGGGAGACAGCTCTGGAGGTGGAAAACCTAGGAAAGAGGAGTCACAGATGCAAGCATCACCAACAGAATACAAGAGATCGATAAGAGCATCATAGCAGTAGACAATACCATAGAAGACATTGACACAATAGTCAAGGAAAATATCCAAAAGCTCCTATCTCAAAATATTCAAGAAGTCCAGGACACAAGGAAAAGGCCAAACCTGAGAATAATAGGTATAGAAGAGAGTGAAAACATCTTTGACAAAATTGTAGAAGAAAACTTCCCTAACCTAAAGAAAGAAATACCCATAAAAGTACAAGAATCCTACAGAACACCAAACAGATGAGACCAGAAAAGAAATTCCTCTCGTAACATGATAATTAAAACACCAAATGTTCAGAACAAATAAAAAATATTGAATGCAGTAAGGGAAAAATATCAAGTAATATATAAAGGCAGACCTTTCAGAATTACACCAGACTTCTCACCAGAGACTATAAAAGCCAGAAGATCCCGGGCAGATGTCATATAGACCCTAAGAGGACACAAATGCCAGCCCAGTCTACTACATTCAGCAAAACTCTTGAAGAAACCAAGATATTCTGTGACAAAACCAAATTTACACAATATCTTTCCACTAATCCAGTCATACGGAAGATAATAGAAGGAAAAGTCCAACACAAAGAGGTAATCTAAATAGTCCCAAGAAACAAGCTGGAGTAGCCATTCTAATATCCAACAAGAAAGACTTTAAACCAAAAGTTATCAAAAAAGATGGGGAAGGAAACTATATATTCAACAAAGGAAAAATCCACCAAGAGAAACTCTCAATTCTGAACATCTATCCCCCGAATGCACATTTGTAAAAGGAATGTTACTAAAGCTCAAATCACACAGTGAAACTCATACAAATAGTAGGAGATTTTAACACCACACTCTCACCAGTGGACAGATCACGGAAACAGAACCTAAACAGAGACACAGTGAAACTAAAAGAAGTCACAAGCCAACTAAATTTAACAGATATCTATATAACAGTTCACCATAAAACAAAAGAGTATACCTTCTTCTCAGCACCTCATGGTACCTTCTCAAACATGGCTCATTTTCTCGATTAGAAAACAAACCTCAACAGACACAAGAACATTGAATTCAACGTATTCTATCAGACCACCATGGACTAAGGCTGGTCTTCAATAGCAACAAAAATAACGTAAAGCCAAAATACAAGCGGAAGCTGAACCACACTCAACTCATGATAGCTTGAACAGGGAAAATATAAAGAGAAAAAAATTAAAGACTTTTTAGAATTCATTGAAAATGAAGGCACAAAATATCCAGACTTATGGGACACAATGAAAATAGTGCTAAGAGGAAACTTCATAGCTCTGAGTGCCTCCATAAAAACCTGGAGAGAGCATACACTGGCAGCTTTAACAGCTCATCTCAAAGGCCTAGAACAAGAAGAGCAAATACACCCAAGAGGAGCAGAGGGCAAGAAATAAGCAAACTCACAGGTGAAATCAACCAAGAAGCAACAAAAGAACTAAACAAAGAATCAACAGAATTCGGGGCTGGTTCTTTGATAAAAATCAACAGGATAGATAAACCCTCAGGCAGTCTAACAAGAGGACACAGAAAGAATATCCAAATTAACAAAATCAGGAATGAAAAGGGAGGCATAAAAACAGAAACTGAGGAAATTCCAAAAATAATCAGATCCTACTACAAAAGCCTATACTCAACAAAACTGGAAAACCTGGATGAAATGATGTTCCAGGGATGAGGTCACCTACACATCTCAAACTTTAAAACCAGAAATGTTCCTGTTCAAAGGAAGAACAGGGACAAAGAATGGAACAGAGACGGAGGGAACAGCCAGCCAGGGACTGCCCCACCAGGGGATTCATCAATGCCTGCAGACACCAAACTCAACACTGTTGCCTTGGTCAAGAGGCGCTGGCTGAAAGCGATCTAGTGTGGTGGTTCCTTGGGAGGTCCAGCCAGCAACCAACCAATGCAGATGTGGATGCTTAGATCTAATCATCAGACTTAGCTCAGAGACCCTGATGGGTGAGCTGGTGGAAAGACTGGAGGAGAAGAGGGTGATTGCAATCCCATTAGAAGAACAATATAGGCTGGCCTTATCACCCAGTTCTCCCAGAGTGTAGACCACCTGCCAAGAAATGTATCTGGAGGGATCCATGGCTCCAGGTACATATATAGCAGAGAATGGCTTTACCTGACAGCAATTGGAGGGAAGGCCCCAGAGTAGGAGGATGCTAGAGCTTTAGGTCAGGAGAGTGTGGGTGGGTCGAGCCACACTCCCATAGAGGCAAAAGGGAGGGTTTGGGCAGGTATGGGATGGGAGTTGGTGGAGGGGTAACCTGGACGTGAGATATCATAAGATCAGGTGTTGGTGGAGTGGTAAATGGGTATTTCAGATACAAATGAATGGAATGATTAATAAAATTTTTCAAATGTGATCTACAATGGGATCAGTTCCTTTAGGCATGGCCTGCAAGAACTTCATTTTAGAAACAATCCCTGTAATTAATATGCTTTTCCTGTTATTAGTAAATACATATAACAGTCACTTATTAGCCCACCCTTCGAGCAGATCTCTGCAAAAAAACCTAAGATGTACTGTCTTGTAGTGATGCTATATAGACAACTAGATTATTTCTTAATTCTTAATGATGATCCTATACGAGTTCTTAAAATTATAGTAATTATTTAGTTCTTTTATAATAGGACTGCTCTTAATGACCTTTCTGGTGTCAAAACTGCATTGAAACTCTGCCAGTCTTGAAATGTCATGAGTTAATTGCTTCTGAGACAGCAAGTAGGCGTCTGCAACTTAGAGAGCACATTGCAAGAAGCTGTAAATCTAGTAGTCAAAGACCCTAACAATGGGGTGTTGGGGATTTAGCTCAGTGGTAGAGCACTTGCCTAGAAAGCACAAGGCCCTGGGTTCGGTCCTCAGCTCCCAGAAAAAAAAAAGACCCTAACAATGGAAGCAATGATTTACTATAGGTGAAAGGGTAGAATACAAAATATTGACTGAGTTCATCTATAAAAAACTTCATTATTATCTTAGTCACAAAAGTTAGTTTTTATCTCTCTATGAACCTGTAAAGCTGGTGGTGTCAGACGATGAATATTTAGCCACATAATTACTCCTAATAGATGAATATTCTCTCTTGTAAACTTGTTTTATGATATGAATTTATGTGTAAACACGTGGTGAACTGTAGGATTAAGTGGTGTGTATGTGTGTGTGGGGGGACAAGGCGGGAATGTCCCGCATCTGCTCTACCACAGGGCTCAGTTCTCTCTGTTAGGCAGGACTTGAGAGGTTTGACTGTTCTTACTCCAAGCTGCAGGGCAGGGTGTTGGTCTGGGAGAAGCTGAGGGACATCACTCCAGGGGTGGGGAAGTGCAGTCTGAGCAAAGAACACAGCCAGAGCTGGCTTGGGAGTCTGCTGGGCCTGCAAGAAGGCTGGGGGTCTGGCTCTTGGGCATCCGGGCACTACTGGGATTCCATGGAAGAGCTGAGAATGGAGTGGTGGCCCATGGGGCTGGATCTAGCCAGAGAAAGGAGGGGGGATGCTCAGGCTGGTTCTGCTGGCCGAGGCCTTGGCTGGATGATGATGGGCTTGAGCTTGGTGGCAGGCACTGCTGGGAGTGCAGGGAGAGTTTCTTTGGGAGAGTAGAGGGCAGCTCTGTAGTCTAAGGCCTTCTCTGTGGCTCTGTGGCTCCCCACAGCGGATCCTTGATTTCAAGGCATTTATTATCATGGTGGAAGGTGGATGAGTAAAACTATACCCCACTTCTCAGGGTGGGCCTGAGATTAAATACCTTTTGCAGAAAGGAGTGTCCGGGAAGGGAAATTCATTGGCTAAGCTTCCAGACCTTTAGGTACCTCATTATAATGGAGATCTGTCTTGAGCCCATGTGACCTGTGGTCACATCCTCTATCTGTGAAGGGACTTGTGGTGTTGCCCTTATGTGACTGATGGTCACAAATCTATAGAGGGTCACCAAGGTTTCGAACCTGCTCAACCAGGAACTAGGGTATCTTTCACTGTCCCACAGTGAACTTTTAACCATGTGATCCTGTATTCTGAAAGATGTTTAAGTACTGAGTACAAAGAGGAAAGAGAATTGAGGAGAACTTTTTAGACAGACCTGAACATGAGAAGAACTTAGAATAACAGGCATTGAGAGCAAGATTATTGCTATATCTGAGTAGAAAGAAGGAACTAGATCAGAAGAAGAATGCAGAGTGGAATAAGAGAAATTATAAGGCAACTTAAAAAAAGTTAAGAAAGCAATCAGCAGAATGCAGAGAGAAAGAGGGGGGAAAAGCTGCAGAGAGATCTGGCAGGCTTCTCCTTACCATACAGAGAAGGGAGGAGGTCTTTTCTTTTCTTTTCTTTTCTTGGAAATCTTCTTTATTTACATTTCAAATGTTATTCCCTTTCTTGGTTTCCCCTCTGAAAGCCCCTGCTTCTATGAGTGTGCTCCCCAACTCACCCACACACTCCCTCCCACCTCCC
Organism: Rattus rattus; assembly: GCF_011064425.1. NCBI lineage: Eukaryota > Metazoa > Chordata > Mammalia > Rodentia > Muridae > Rattus > Rattus rattus. The sequence goes on from NC_046165.1 coordinate 13,230,160, forward strand.
TGCCCAGGAATTCCCCTACACTGGGGCATTGAGTCTTCATAGGACCAAGGGCCTCTCCTCCTATTGATGCCCAACAAGGCCATCCTCTGCTACATATGCGGCTGGAGCCATCAGTCACTCCATGGGCACTCTTTGGTTGGTGGTTTAGTCCCGGGGAGCTCTAGGGTATCCAGTTGGTTGATATTGTTTGGTCTTTTCTTTCTTTTTTTTTTTTCTTCTATTTTTTTTTTTTATTAACTTGAATATTTCTTATATACATTTCAGTGTTATTCCTTTCCCGGTTTCCAAGGCAACATCCCCTCCCCCCCCCTTCCTTATGGGTGTTCCCCTCCGACCCTCCCCCATTGCCGCCCTCCCGCAACAGTCTAGTTCACTGGGGTTCAGTATTAGCAGGACCCAGGGCCCCCTTCCACTGGTGCTCTTACTAGGATATTCATTGCTACCTATGAGGTCAGAGTCCAGGGTCAGTCCATGTATAGTCTTTAGGTAGTGGCTTAGTCCTGGAAGCTCTGGTGGCTTGGCATTGTTGTACATATAGGGTCTCGAGCCCCTTCAAGCTCTTTCTTAATAGCAAGGCATGCTTAGTCTTACTAAAGAGAACAAAGCTTTCTTCTTACAGCCTTGGGTTTAATTCATTTACCAAAATAAGATAGAAGCTTATTCTTTCTCTGTGCAATAAAGATAGAGAGTTCATTTTAATCCAGAATGACTGAGTTCTTTCTTCACTGGAACTTGATCTTTTGATCCATATATATGTAAGTATGATGTGTGTGTGTGTGTGTCTATGTGTGTGTGTGTGTGTGTGTGTGTGTGTAAGTATGTAATTATAAGATAAGCTGTGCCCAAATACTTGTTCTAATGGAGATTTATAAATGTGGGTACATGAGTCTCTATATGGATTTATGTAAATTTAATGCATATTTGCTGTGTAAAAAGTTTTTCCTTTTCTGAGCATGATTCTTTTCTTCTGGTTCAATGATTATTGCTCTAAACTTCCCCCTACCCTGACATATGAGAGGTATTTGGAAAAGATGAAACAGCTTTAGTAATTACTCCTTTTCTTAATACCCTGCTGTACAATGAGGTGCTATATGCTGTAGATTGCAGTTTCTGCCCTCAAAGGGAATAAGGCCGGTCAGCTACAGTAGCAAAGCAACTTAGAATTAAAATAGGTAAATGTTTTATTATGATACAGCAACCCTAAATATCTCATAAGACCAAGTCTTATCCCTGCCAACTCTCTTCCCCATCCATGCCTTAGGAGAACCAATAGAAAGAACATCCAGAGTTAGCCCTGGCAGTATCCCACAACACTACCTCTTTTTGTTGGAATTTGAAGAAAATGAATTTTTGTAATAATTAAATTAAGTGAATTTCACCCCAACTTGTTATAGAACAATCCTGGAAAGTGGTACATGTTAATTGTTTAAAGTTGAGCAATCCCAGTAACTAGAACTTGAATGAGAAGAAATTCTGGGTGAGTCATGCATCCAAGGTTGAGGGGTGGAGACACATTTACGGAATTGGGGATTCTATGGTTCTAGTAGTACAGAATATTTTCTCCAGGAGTTATGTGAGCCTAAAATGCTGGCTCTAATGTTTCAGTTATGCTGACCTTTTCATACTAAACAATATCCAAAACACATACAGATGAAGGCAAATAAAGAAAATCAATATATGTATAGAAAATGATAAACTCCATGACCCAGTAAAGGTCAAAATATTGGTTTATTTGTTTTTTTTTTCAAATTCACAGGACACAACTCTCAAAATATCTAACTAAAACATGTGAAAAAAAGAAAATTAAAATTTCTGTTTTAAATTATATTCAGACTCTAGGTCACTGGTCTAATGATACGCTGTTACAAAATGATTCACACATTTAATTTCTCATTTATTTACCTGGATACTGTGGTTATTCATTTTATGTATTTTCTTGCTTGGTGAAGACTCTTTTAAAATAAGATATCATAAGAATAAATAGGGTTAGAAATTTTATTGAGTTAAGTTTTTCTATAGTTTATAAACTATTTTTATTGAATGTATCACTTTTCTTGGAATCACAACCAAAACCCAATGACTGTTATTTTAAATTTCTCGCTATTGTATACACATAAATTTCTTACAGAGAACATCAACATTTCTTCTTAGATGCAGATCTTTCTAGTGTTACTAGAACAATGTGTTCATTACTATACTTCCACTCATTTCAGCTTTATGTACTATCTTTCCTGAATCCATTTGTACTATATCCACCTACTTCAGGAAACAACATCCTCTCTTCCTCTTCATCCGCACCTTTCCTTTCTTCCCCATGAATGCAAACATGTGATACAGTCAGAAGACAATCATAGGTGTCATTTCTCAGATACTGTTTTGATGTCATTGTTATTGTTTTTGCTTTTGTTTTTGTTTTGTTTTTGTGGGCTTGTGGCTGGCCGAATAGAAAGCCCTAGGAATTCACCTGTCTTCTCTCGAGAGCTAGAGTATTTGTTAGCTGTGCTAACATAATCAGTTGGGTTTTTTGTTGTTGCTCTGTGTTAGCTTTAAATGTAAACGTACAGATCAAACGTAGGTGTTTGTATGTACAAGGAAAACATTTTAACAAATGAGAAATCCATATACTTAGCTAATAACTTTTTATTTTATTATCAGAAATCTTAACTCTGTGGCATAATTTTGAATTTTTCTTAAAGTCAGTGCTCAAAAATTATGATTTACTATTTTATCTAAACACTTCCTAATTGTGTAATTTGAGAAATACAGTGTTTGTGGTTGATATTAACTGTAATAGTGGAAGTTGCACTTTGCCTTTTATAGGTACATTTCCTTCCTGTACATGATGTTAATTTTATGATTGGTTTATCTGACTACATATAACTTTAGGTGAATTTGAGAAAATAGAATCATCCTGAACAAATGGCAAATAGCAAAAAGCCCCATAAGATTCCAAAATCATGTGTGTGTGTGCGTGTGTGTGTGTGTGTGTGTGTGCATGTGCAGATAAAAACATACCAATTTCTATTTTGAGGAGCAACTTAGCTTCCCAGTGAGACTTATCTTCTTGGCCTGCTCTTACTTCTCTCTGAGCACTACAAATCGGAGAAGGCATTTTGATAACTAGGAATGTCTTCTTCATTCATAGTAATTAAGATTCTCTCAGATAACTTCTTGGTATCACTAGGAAATTCTCAATCTCATTTTACTCACATCATTGTTTATGGAAATAATAAGATTTGATTGACCTACTCCACATTATTGACTAAGAATTATTACTATATTATTACTTTAGTTAAAATCTCAATATATATATAACATAAAATAATAATTATAAAGTTTTAGTTTATACATAGTTTCTATAAAATGTATAGTTTCATACTTAAAATCAATACTTTAATCTGTATTAAACTTTCAAAATCTTTAAAGTTGAGCTAGTTTGAAGTACATTGTGCAAAACCTAAATATATTCACTTTCATAATGTCTATGCATAAATCTTATTATACTTATTATGTGAAAATTGATCTCAAGTCCTTCATTCTCAGGTAAAAATAAGCTGTTATCAATAGAGACTTCACAATCTTCAGAGTAAGAGAGTGAAGAAGGATTTTCTTATATTATGATCAAGTCCGTAAAGATTGTAGTAATTGTCAAAGACTAGGAGGAGGCTATGGGATGGAAGAATGGATGATGGATGACAATAGGTACCAGAATGTAGTTGGTTAGCAAAAATTATGGGGATATTTTTTCTTGGAAACTTTATTTAAAACTTTCTTTTAAGAAAGAAAAAAAAATTATTCAACCTGTTATCATGTTAATATTTTGCTTTGAGATCTTTCATAACTGTGTTCTCATTCTACTTACATTCTACATACTCATCTTGTCCAGAATTAGCTCAGTTCTATGTAAAAGTTTTAATCAATATTTTTATACACTGGACTTCCAAAATAACTCCTAAAACATCAACAAAATTCATTGCTTTGATTGTACCATGCTTCCTATATTTTCTTTGAGATTTTCTCATGCCCCAGATTCTGACCAATGTATGTATGGAGTATACGGACCAGATATAAGGCTATTAATCAGAAAGAGCAAGGTATTGAAAACAATTCCCTATTCAACCCATGCCTTAAGTCACCATGCACATATGTGCAAAATATACTTGAAGAAGCACATGGATACAGACTGATAATATCTGCTTCCGACAGTGTATGATGTTCCAAGTTATTAGTCATAGGACTAGAAAAACAATACTTCCTTATGAGACTTATATGAAAGATTAAGACAAATATTCCTCATTCCTTGTTGTTATCATATTAGTTCATAAAGTGCATGGTCTTTCTTAATTTTTACTTTTTAGATTAGACTATTTTTTTAGTTAGACTATCTTAGGCTTTTTTTTTTTGGAACTGTAACAAAAATACTTTCTAAATTCTTTTGAGTATAAATATGGTTTTATCAGTTGAATTTAATGTTTCCAAACAGCTGGTAAAAAGGGATTTGAATTTTACCAAAGCTAGCAAATGATACATGTCTGAGATGATAGTTGTACAGGTGATAAAATATCCTGATCACAAGAAACTTAATAAGAAGATACTTTGTCAATGTCATGGTCATTACAAAAGCCTCCAAGTGGCAGTGACTTGACACAGCTATTCACATCTCATCCATAGTCAATATCATACCACCTGGGTAATTGCCTACTCATTCCTTTACATTTTGTTCCTTATAATGTTCAGGAACTTCAGCTGAGTGATCAGTGCCACCCAACTGGCCTGGGTCATTCCACATCAACTAACTTAACAAATCAGGCCCACAGACATGGTCACAACCAGTCCAACATAAAAAAAAAATCCCATATTGAGACTATTCTAACAGGTAATTCTTTTGATAAATTGATAACTAGACATCTGTAGGCCAAGTATTCTCATTTGATGGTTACATATTATGTTCAATAATATGAGTTGAAGTGTATGACATTTCAATAATTGAACATAAGATGTAAATGTCATACACTCCTCACATTATTATCATGTACAAAATAAAAATAAACAAAAAAGGTAAAATTAAGAAAATATGAAATTATTTTAAATCTTTTATATTAATACTAATTACATCTTATTTATTCCAAACTTTAAATCAAACTAAGATTTTCTTGAAAAAATTTAATTTGGTAAATGATTTACATTTCATGATTAAATTATTTCAATAATTTTATGTAAATTTGATGTTATTAAGTATATGTCCTAATCATAATATTAGGCCTTTTAAGAACAGAAAGGTGTTTTTCCTTCAGGGACAGACTGCTAGCTAGTAGGCTGACCTGAAGACACCACAGTCTGATGAATCCCAAGAGATCTGCTGCACACAGGTTAACTAGCATCCCAGGAGATCCACTGTACACAGGGCAACTGAACAACTGATTGCCAGCTTGCCTGCTCCCATGAAGACATCACAGCTTGAAGGCATCCCAGGAGTTTGTCTCCAGACAGGGCAACTAGGCAACTGACACCACAGACTGAAGACCTCCCAGGGGGCACTGCAGCATGTAGTTCTGCTGCACACAGGGAAACAGAAACCACAGAAGGTAGGCCCCACTGAAGGACAGCTTCACAGAGCGAAGCAGTTCAGGATGACTCCAAATAGAGCCAACCTGACCAGTAAACACCAGGGATACCCAGGTGGCAAAAGTCAAGCACAACACCATAAACAACAGAAGCCAATATACACGGGCATTGTCAGAACCCAGTTCTCCCAGAACACCAGCACACCTGAAAAATCAGAAAACTGAACTAAAATCCTATCTCATGAAGATAATAGAGTCCTTTAAGGAGGATATAAATAACTGACTTAAAGAAATATAGGAAAACACAGGTAAACAGGTAGAGCCGTTAAAGAGGAAACCAATACATCCCTTAAAGAAAGTCAGGGAAACAGAATCAAACAGGTGAACGAATTGAATAAAGCAGTCCAAGAACTGAATGTGGAAGTAGAAACAATTAAGAAAACATAAAGGGAGGCAAACCTAGAAATGGAAAACTTAGGAAAAATGTCAGCAATTACAGATGTAAGAATCACCAGCAGAATAGAGGAGATAGAAAAAAGGATCTTGGGTGTATAAGATACAATAGAAGAGACTGACACAAATGCCAAAGAAAATTCAAAACATAAAAACTCCTAACCTAAAACATCCAGAAAATTCAGGACAAAATGTAAATACCAAATCTAAGAATAATTGAAATAGAGGAGAATGAAGATTCCCAACTCAAAGGATCTGAAAACGTCTTCAACAGAATCATAGAAGAAAACTTCCCAAACCTAAAGAAGAGATGGCCACAAAGGTACAAGAAAAGTATAGAAGACCAAACAAATGGGACCAGAAAAGAAAATCCTCTCATCACATAATAATCAAAACACTGAACACAGAGAAAAAAAAGAATATTAAAAACTGCAAGGGAAAAGTGCCAAGTAACATACAACGGTAAATCTATCAGAATTATAACATACTTCTTAAGAGAGACACCGAAAACTAGAAGAGCCTGGTCAGAGGTCATGTAGACTCTAAGAGAACACAAATGCCACTCTGGCAAAACCCTCAATCACTGTAGATGGAGAAACCAAAATATTCCAGGACAAAACCAAATTCAAACAGTATCTATCAACCAATCCAGTTCTACAAAGGATTCTAGAAGGAAAACTCCAACACAAGAAGGGTACTTACACGAAACTCAAAATATTAATCATCTCACAACAAAGCAAAAACAAGAAAACCACAAGCACATAAAGCCACCTACAAAAACAAACAAACAGGAATAAACAGTCATCTGCATTTAATATCTCTCGATATTAATGGACTCAAGTCACCTATAAAAAGACATAAGCTAACAGACTGGATATGCAAACAAAATCCAGCATTTTTTGCATTCAAGAAATAGACCTCAATAATAACTAGACTATCTAGTATGAGAATGTCTCAATTCTGAACATCTATGCCCCAAAAGCAAGGGCAACCATATTCAAAAAAGAAACTTTACTAAAGCTCAAAACACACATTGAACCCTACACAATAAAACTGGAAGACTTTAACACCCAAATCTCACCAATGGACAGGTTATTGTAACAGAAAATAAATACACAGTGAAACTTACAGAGGTTATGAACCAAATGTTTTTAACAGATATCTATAGAATATTTCACCTAAAACAAAGGAACACACCTTCTTCTCAGCACCTCATGGTACTTTCTCCAAAATTGATCACATAGTACAACTCTCAACCAATACATGATGATTGAAATAATTCCATGCATCTTACATTTTACCATGACCTAGCACTGGCCTTCAATGACAACAGGAACAACAGAGAGCCCATATATGCATGGGAACTAAACAACTCTCTACTCAATGATAATTTGGTCAGGAAAGAAATAAAGAAAGGAATTAAAAACACCCTGAATTTCAATGAAAATATTGACACAACATACCCAAACTTATGCAACACAATGAAAACAGGGCTAAGAGGAAAATTCAAAGCATGAAGGGCCCTGGTCAAAACACTGGAGATCTTACACTAGCAACTTAACAGCACACCAAAGAGCTCTAGAACAAAAAGAAGCAAACACATCCAACAGTAGTAGAAAGTGGGAAATAGTCAACAAAAGGGGGGGGGAGCTGATGTTAACCAAATAGAAGCAAAGAGATCAATACAAGGAACCAACAAATCCAAAAGCTGGTTCTTTGAAAAAATCAACAATATAGATAAACCTCTAGCCTAACTAAAATGCCCAGAGGCAGTGTCCAAATTAAAAAATCAGAGATGAAAATGGAGGCAAAACAACAGAAACCAAGGGGAAAAACAAAAACAAAAACATCGGATCCTACTGCAAAAGCCTATACTCAAGGAAGCCGGAAAATCTAGATGAAATGGATGGTTTTCTAGACAGATACTACAGACCAAAGTTAAATCAAGAGCAGGTAAATTACCTAAACAGGCCTATTTCCCATAAGGAAAAAGAATAAGTCATTGAAAACCTCCCAACCAAATAAAAATAAAAGGGTGTGAGGCAGGGACAGACAGCTTTAGTGCATAATTCTACTAGTCCTTCAAAGAAGAACTAATATCAATATTCCTCAAATTATTCCATAAAATACAAACATAAGGAACACTACCTAATTCATTCTATGAAGCCACAATACTCTGATACCTAAACCATACAAGAACCCAACCAAAAAAAGAACTGCAGGGCAATCTCAGTTAGCAATATTACTGGAAAAATACTCAACAAAATTCTTACAAACCAAATCCAAGAACACATCAAAACTATCATTCAACACAATCAATTAGGCTTCATCCCAAGGATTCAGTTAGTTCAAGACATGAAAATCCTCTACAACATTGCGAGTCTGAGGTCCACATCATAAAAAAAAATATGAAAATCCAATATTGTAATCGATTATATAAACAAACTCAAAGGAAAAAAATTACATGATACTCTCCTTAAATGCAGAAAAAACACTTGACAAAATACAACACCCATTCATGTAAAATTAGTAACTCAAGGACCACACTTAAACATAATAAAAGCATTTTACTGCAAACCAATGCCCAATATCAAATTAAATGGAGAGATACTTGAGGCAATCTCACTAAAATCAGGGGCAAGACAAGGATTCCACTCTTGCCATAACTATTCAATATAGTACTTGAAGTGTTAGCTAGAACAATGAGGCAACAAAAGAGATTAAGGGGTTACAAATTGACAGAGAAGAAATAAAGGTATCACAATTTGCAGATGACTTTATAGTATATATAAGTGATCCCAAAAATTCTACCAGAGAACTTCTCCACCTGATAAACAACTTCAGCAAAGTGGCCAGATATAAATTTAACTCAAATAAATCAGAAACCTTCCTTTATACAAATGATACACTGGCTAAGGATTAAATTACGGAACCACCTCTCTTCATAATAGACAAATAACATAAGATATCTTGAGGTGACTCTACCCAAACAGGTGAAAGATCTATATGAAAATAATGTCAGGTCTCTCAAGAAAGAAATTGAAGAAGATCTCAGAAAATGGAGAGATCTTCCATGTTAATGAATTGGGAGAATTAACATAGTAAAAATGATGAACCTACCAAAGGCAATCTACAGATTCAATGCAATCTCCATCAAAATCCCAACACAATTCTTCAAACACCTGGAAAAAGCAATTCTCAAATTCATCTGAAAAGGTAAAAAAAATAGTGAAAACAATTCATAACAATAAATAAACAGCTAGGGAACTCTCCATCCCTGGCCTCAAGCTTTACTACAGAGCAATAGTGATAAAAACTGCCTGGTAGGGTTGGGGATTTAGCTCAGTGGTAGAGTGCTTGCTCCGAAAAAAAAAAAAAAAGAAAAGAAATATGAAAAAAAACTGCATGGTATTGGTACTGAGACAAACAGGTTGATCAATAGAATAGAATTGAAGACTCAGAAATAAAACCACATACTTATGCACACGTCATCTTTGATAAAGAACTAAAAACATACAATGGAAAATAGAAAGCATCTTCAATAAATGGTGCTGGTCTAACTGGCTGTCTGGATGTAGAAAAATGAAAATAGACCCATATTTATCTCCATGCACAAAGCTGAAGTACAACTGGATCCAGGACCTCAACATAAAACCAGATACATGCAATCTAATAGAGGAATTGCAAAAGAGCCTTGGTTGGACTCATTGGCACAGGCAGAAATCTCCTAAACAGAACTCCAGTGGTTCTCGCTTTAAGATCAACAATTGATAAATGGGACCTCATGAAACTGGAAAGCTTCTATAAGGCAAAGGACATAGTCAATAAGACAAATCAGCAGCCTACAGACTGGGAAAAATATCTTCACTAACCCCACATCTGATAGAGGACTAAGATTCAAAATATTTAAGAACTCAAGAAGGTAACCACAAGAAAAAAAATAAAACACAATAAAAAATGGGGTATAGAACTAAACTAAGAATTCACAACAGAGGAATCTCAAATGACTGAGAAGCACCTAAAGAAATGTTCAAAATCCTTAGTGATCAGAGAAATGCAAATCAAAACGACCCTGAGACTCTACCTTACACCAATCAGAATGACTAAGATAAAAACTTCAGTTGACAGTCGTTGTTGGCAAGGATGTAGAGAAAGGGAAACACTCCTCCAATAATGGTAGAATTTTAAACTGGTACAAACACTCTGGAAATCAATTTGGAGGTTCCTCGTAAAATTGGAAATAAATCTACCTGAAGCCAGAACTATACCATTCTTGGGAATATACCCAAAAGATTTCCCACCAGGCCATAGGGGCACATGTTCCCCTATGTTCATAGTAGCCTTATTTGTGATAGCAAGAAGCTGGAAACAATCCAGACGTCCATGGACAGAAGAATGGATACAGAAAATATAGTTCATTTACACAATGGAATATTACTCAGCTTTTAAGCACGATGATATTCTGAGTTTTGTAAGCAAATGACGGAACTAGAAAATATCATCTCGAGTGCCATAATTCAGACCCAAAAGGACATGTATAATATGTTCTCATTAATTAGTGGATATTAGCAAAACAAATTGTTCAGATAGCTTGTTCAGAAACATACCATGGGTGCATAATATGTGATAAACTTTAAGCTGTTTGACAATGTTTATTCTAGACACATGGCAACTCTCTTCCCTCAACTATACGTCTACGAAAGTAATGCAACTCTATTAAGTATCCAAGTGAAGAGAGTTCATATATGCTGAAAATGGAAATTTATGTTTGTCATTCAAGTATTTACCAGACATTGCCTTAGGCACTTCCTAATAATCATTTTGGTGCACATGATACTGTATATTTTTATACACAAAAGAAAATTACTAAAATTTAAAAAGGAGTCATGAACTTTCAGAATCTATAAAGTGAACTCAAAAAAGTGGAAATAATATTTGTTTCCTAAGATTATGGTGAGGAATGTAAAGAAAGTCTATGAAATATACAAGTTATGAGTAATTTGGAATTTTATATTGTATTTTTTAAAACAATTATCAAAGAAGTTTATTACCTCAGTTACCACAGAAAACTACTACTCATATCTAATACAAATCTATCTCATGTAAGTGCAGATCTATGTCATTTAATATTATTTATAAATGCATGGTGCATGATTAAAGTATGTGTTTAACCTGATGGCAATGAAAATGTGTTTGAAGAACAAGGTAGGAAGTAGCTCCCGTGTAATAGTATTTAGTTTTACTACAAACTACATAGTGTTATGCACTGATATTGTTATCCAAAAATCACACCCAATCTTAGAATCTCTTCAATTTCAGGAAGACTTGCCTAAGGTATCATTTTACAGCATCTTACTCTCTAAACCTTCTTGCAGTCAACAATTCTTTGGGAAATAGAACTTTACTCTTACATTCATGGTCAAAAGACATGTCCTAAACTGCCTACGAATGCAAGGCACTGACAATGTTTTCTATATTGTCTGATAAAGTAGAGTTTTATTCTGATCAACACTGCGGTGGTTTGAATGAGACGTGTTCACCTTAGATTCAGCATTTGATCCCTTAGCCCCCAATGGTGCCAGTGTTTGGGAATGTGTTCTTCAATGTAGGCCAGGGATGCATTTGTGATACCAGTAACAACAATAGCAGTTTGGCATTTTATGCATTGCTAGGAGTCAAATCCAGGGTTCTTCACAGCTATGCAAATATTGTTGCAAGTGAACCATATTTCCAGCTCCACTGTATTTTTAAAGCAAATATATGGACATTCAAATTATTCTGCTGCATTCTGGAACAGGCATGACAGATCACTAGGTAAAAGCGCTGTCAGGACTGAAAATCTGACCCAGACTCTATCTCTAGAACTCACATGCCATAAGGAGAGAACTGGCTCTCGCAAGCTGTCATTTCACATTCAAACATGTCATGGCATGTCCATGTGTACACAACACATATCACCAGAGCAAATTTAAAAAGTGAACACATATGAAATATTTTCACAAAAACTTTTTATTACATTACGGTCATTTTCCTATTTGTCAACAAAGATTTATATCAATAAAATCATATTCATTATTCTTCAGTCCATTATGGCACATCAGTATGAAAATACAACACAAAAGAAAATAATGTGAAAAGAACAATGGGAAATAATATATTGTTATGTGAAGGAGGTTTAACGTATGATCTCAAAGAGAAAAGTAGTAATTGCTGTGTCAGGATTTACCTTTTCTAAACATCAGATTGACTGGTAAGAGAGAGAGAAGCATGTGGGCTGTTCGTTTTCTCCTTAAACTGCTGTCCCTTCTAGTACTGCCTCCTAGGATGATTATAGGTGACTATGATAGGAGATTTAGGAATCCCTGAAGTTTCCAGTAATACATTCAGATACAATTTGAGTTACTCCCAACAGATGGCTAATTACATCTATTGTGTGGTGATTTAGCTCTCAGAGGCAATCTTATTACCCAGTTCTTGTTTGAAGAGAGGACAGCTCACTGTTTCCATGATGTTACACTAAATTTGGAAGGCACATTAGGATAATCTCCAACTCCTTCAGTATAAAGATAGAACTTACTTTGATGGAGTAAACGGGTAAATCACATATGAAAAGAATTTATCAAATTATAATTGTGGGACTAAATATGTCAAGCAGCGTGCCTACATACTGAAGGCAAGATTTATTCCCAGTATTTAGAAAACATTAAAAAGTAATGGAACCAATGATTTATATGCCATTATAAAGTATGATGAGTATAATAACAGAAAAGAAGAAATGATAATTTGAGATGATAAATGGTTATTCTCAGACTATGTGACAAAAGCCGTAACAGCTGATCCAAACCTAGAAGATTAAGTGGAACTTTGATTCATAAATGTTATAGGAATGTGACAATATGCTTAGGACGGAGAAAATCATGCTACCCACGATAGACAGGGATTTTTATAATACAGGCATTAATAAGGCTGATCTTAGAATGATGGGAGATGTGGCTTTGTGTCACATTTAATTTTCATTGCATGCCTTGAAAATGTTAATAAAGCAGGAAATTTATTTTCTTCTTGCTTCTGTTTATTATTGTTGAAAAGAAAACTCTACTCCAGGATGCATTGCTTTCAGACAAGCACACACAGAGAAGATATGGAGTGTTCAAGGTAGAGTGGAAGCTGCCTACACTGGATGGCACTATGTCTACATTGTATCCATTTTAGATTTTTGTCTCGAAGTTGTGCACTATGTATCAGATGTATCTATAATGTGTTGGTTAATATTTGTTGCAAGTTTTAGCATATCAAGTTGCTTTAAGGTCATTATCTCATGTCTCAAATTCAGGCAACTATTTATCCGGTTAAGTGTTGCTCACATAAAGCCTGTGCTAATTAGTTTTATTTACAACTGGACACCATTGACAGTCAACCTAGATGTGTACACTCGACACCACCGAGATGACTAGGAGATATTAGAATGGCTGATGATTGATATGGGAGGACCCACTGTGCATTGTATCATCTCAGGCAGATGTGAATAGTGAGATATATTAGAAAACTAGCTGAGGAAACCAGAATATTCCCTAGGAAGCAGTGTCCCTCTATGGTATCATTTCTGATCTTACTTCAGTGATGGATTGTAACCTGGAAGTGTAAGCCAAATAACCATTTTCCTCTCCAGGATTGGTTTAGTCAGTGTGTTTTATCACAATAGAATGAGACTAGCAAAAAGTCCTTCACACTGTCTACCTATGTTTTAGAGTAAAGATTTTAAATAATATTTAAAGTTAAACAGAAATATGATAATAGTAATTATAATATGTGGTAAGCATATCACTAACTTTCATTTGGTATGGTCATACATCTGCATAGAAATGTGATTCTCTTTCATAATATAAATCAAAATTACCCCTCATATCACTTAATTATAAAAATGATGCTGCTAGGGGTGGGGATTTAGCTCAGTGGTAGAGTGCTTGCCTAGCAAGCGCAAGGCCCTGGGTTCGGTCCCCAGCTCCAAAAAAAAAAAAAAAAAAAATGATGCTGCTATATCCTATAACTGACAAAATATTAGAAGAGCTTATGATCATAATGTCAATGAAGGGGGACATGGTAAGTCTGAACTTAGGAAGGTAAGACATAGTAAAGAAAAAATAATAACAATAAATGAAAACTTTACCAGAAAGAGATGATCATTTTTATTGCCATGACATTATTCTATTTACACATATATGCATATTATATATATTCACAAGTTGAAGTAGGAGGATCACATGTTTTTGAGTGGACTCTGAAATATACAGTGAGTTAGAGACCAGCCAACCTGACGAACAGAGTAAGACTGTCTTTAAAGCACAGAGTAAGACTGAGCCTTAAAGATAGCAGTTGGGAATCTGGAAAGCTAAGTGGATCTGAGGCATATTGAGAAGATGTACATATATATTCACTGTGATGGTTGACTAAGGGTTAAGGATTCACACTATACAATTAACCAGGATGCCTAAAAGTTTCTTTTCCATAGAGGGCATCTTATGAAACAAATGCACCACAGGGCACTTTTGCTCTAGGTATTGGAAGGACATTGTACTCACTGTTTTCCCTAATTTTACGCAATGATTTTCGAGAGGTATCTGAAAGAAAAAATTCAGAGAGATTTTCTTTGTGTAGATCTTGTTATCATTTTTTTTTTATTCTGTAGTTTTGTTGGTAAGAGGGTGACCACAAAATGCAAAGGTAAAACTTTCATATGAATCTCCTATTCCTGGAGGTGTGTCTCTGGAACAAAGAGGAAAGCAACCATTTTCAAAATAGCATGGCTTTTTAAATGTTTATTCCCTGAAAAAACTAACTTGAAATTTTAAGGGTGATTAACAATCTTTTTAATTTTTGTTAGATATTCAAACCAGGGCCTCATTCACGAATAATAGCTTCTATCACAGAGTTATATCTAAGCATAATGCACAAACAGAAATGCAAGTTGATACATTTGTGACAGGCATTGTGACACACCTTGTAATGCCAGTCCTTTGGATTTAGAGGCAGAAGAATCACAATTTCGGGGCCAGCACAGATTTTGCAACAATGTCTTGTCTTAAAAATTCAAAAGCAATGAAACAACCAACAGAAAGCACAAAGATACTTTGGCATACTGAATGCAGTGGTCTGTCTCTCCATAGTTGTGAACATGTGTCCGAGCTATGTTATTGTTGTATAGGTTGGCGTTCTTGTGGAGCTCCCAACAATAAGAGTGGGAGGGGGTGTCTCTGATTCTTTTGCCCATTCCTGGGACCATTTTTTTCCATTTGTGAACAGTTTTATTGTATCTTATTTGGACATGTTCAAAGGATATGTCAGAGATGCCTGCTCTTTTCTTCCTTCCTTTCTTTCCGTTTCCTGGTTTTTTGTTTGTTTGTTTGTTTGTTTGTTTGTTTTTTGAAGAGAAGTGTAAAAGGAATTGATCTGGGAAAGAAGTGGTATGGGGAGAAAGACTAAGAGGAGGGAAAACTGCAGTTGGGATATAATGTATAAAAGAATCAAAGTTTTAAAATAATATATAATATTTCATCACTACTTAACTTTTTCATAGTTATCAACATGTATCCCCACCTACAAAAGCCATGGATTTTATGTGTTGATATAATGTGTATATTGAAGACAATATTTGTGAGATGAAATAACAAAATATTCCTGACAGTCTTCAAAAGATATATTACATTTATACTGCAAAGGAAATGACACTTTTCACATAAGTAACTTGGGTAATTCCATGTCTTCCAGTTATCCTAAGAAACAGAGAGACATTCTTTAGGTCTTCTTATCGAAGATTCAGGGTTATCAATTGCTCTATCATAATAGCCTATTATCATTTGCTACAAAATAGCCATGTTTTAAGCTGCAGTGAAGCATTGTATGAAAATAGTTCTCATATTCAAAGAGACTGAGCTTTTACTGGATCTCACCTTCAAGGTAAAAATGCACCTTGAGAACACATAAGGTTTACCCTGCTATCCTGATGTGTAGTATACTTAGCCTGTGTAAGCTCAGCTTGCCTTCATAAGAACAAGGCAATACCTCTGATTTTCCATACAATTGTTTTTTACAAAGTTAATATGTGGTTTAATCTTACGTGGTATACTCTTCCATGTCCCTGACCAAAAGTAATGTACATACCCATATATGTTTTGGAGTAATCATTTCCTGTAAAGATAGACAATAGTTTGAAAAAGAAATATCCGTCATATATATTGTGACCATGTGGAAATAGCTTGATAACATATATTTGAAGTATTGTTTACTATATTGTGTCATTTGAGATTTATGAAATGACTTCTGACCCAGTAAACCCCATTGCAATTTTCTGTAAAGAACTTTTAATTTATTTATTCATATTGAATATTTTATTTATTTACACTTTGAATGTTTTCTCCTTTCTCAGTTTCCCCTCTGGAAACCCCCTATCTCATCCCTCCTCCCCTGCTTCTATGAGGATGCTCCCCCTCCCACCCACACACTCCCACCCTCAGCCCGGGCATTCCTCTATACTGGGGAAAATGGCCTTCACAGGACCAAGGGCCTCCCCGCCTGTTGAGGCCAGATAAGGCCATCTTCTGATACATATGCAGCTGGAACCATGGAATCCTCCATGTGTATTCACTGTTGGTGATTTAGTCCCTGAGAGCTCTAGGGGGTGTGGTTGGTTGATATTGCTGTTCTCCCTATGAGGTTGCAAACCCCTTCAGCTCCTTTAGTCCATCCCCTAACTCTTCCGTTGCAGTCCCCATGCTCGGTCCAATGGTTGGCTGTGAGCGACTGCTTCTCTCTTTCCAATTCCTCAGCCATGATCTCTGTGCTGTTCAATTAACACAAGAGTGATATCTTTCTTACAGACAGACATAGGGCTCGTCAGACATCAGACAATATTCAGTCAGGCACAAACGCAGACAACAGAAAGACTACAGATGTGCCACTAATCACTGACTACAGCCAGATGGAAGAAACAGAGAGGAAAATTCAAATTTGGTTTTGCTCTTGGTCAAATTAACCCAGGAGGGAGTCTATGTTTTTATTCCTTAATGTGACACCAACACATTTTGGTGCCTCTGAAATTATCTTTAATGCACTAAGTGATGCACTGTGTAAAGGACTGACTCCTCACAGGGAAATAGCTACTCCTCGGGAGAAAGGCATTCTAGAATTTGCGCTGTGTCTGATATCAACGGGATGTAATTTATAACAGCCTCCCTCTACCCCTAAATGACCTACTCTAATTTTCTGCAGAAAATCTGTGTTTAGGGGAATAAAAGGAATGAAGAAAATCTAAGAGATTCTTGGATTTGTAAATCAAATCTTTGAATTCAAACTCACTTATTCCACAATCCATATTTCCTCTAAAGCAGAGAGATAAATGCTAATTTACTTCTTTTTATTTTTGAGATGTAAAACAGAGGTGAAAATAGTCTTTACTTTTCATCTTAAAGTATATGAGGTAAGGTTCATAACCTTTATATATTTAAATATACTTGGTTAAAATGAGATTTTATGGGGTATTACTATCATGTGTGTGTGTGTGTGTGTGTGTGTGTGTGTGTATGTGTGTGTGTGTGTGTGTCATATATAAAAGTTCTAAAACCGATAGAAAACTAACACTGCCCATAGATGTAAAAAATGTGGAAAAGGAAAGTAATAAATGGTGTTGTTGGTTAGTTTTGTTTTTTTTGTTTTGTTTTGTTTTGTTTTTTTGTTTTTGTTTTTTGTAATAGAATAACAAAATACTCTAGGCATATTAACCTTGTAAAGAGAAGATCGTTTAGTTCACAGTTTTGGAGGTTCAAAGATAGGCTGCTAACAACTGCTTCCAAGTGTTAAAGACCTATATCGTACTACAATAAAAGTATACTAGTAAGAGCAACAGTGGAAGGGGAAGCCCTGGGTCTTGCTAAGACTGAACCCCCAGTGAACTAGATTGTTGGGGGGAGGGTGGCAATGGGGGGAGGATGGGGAGGGGAACACCCATAAAGAAGGGGAGGGGGGGATGTTTGCCGGAAACCAGGAAAGGGAATAACACTCGAAATGTATACAAGAAATACTCAAGTTAATAATAATAAAAAAAAGTATATAAGTGATTATAAGATTTTTGTTCTGAAATGAGGGCTACTTTGACTCAAAATTCTCTCCAATGCTACACTCTCATAGTTCTTGAGACTTCACACTTGTGTAGAGATAGGGTATCTCTTTATTCTGAATCAAAACACCCCTCAGAGAAAGGCCTAATACGCATAAGGCTTAGACTGTGAATGGAATTATCCAGACTCACTAGTTCCCTCACTGAAATCACAGAAGTAGAAACAATGGCTGGAAGAGTAAGAGATAGCAGGTCCTAAATCTCAACCAATGTTTTTTGTTTAACCCCCAAATATTCTCTGACACATCCACTTTAGGATTTTGGGTCACATTGTGAATCCAGCATGTTTGGAAAATAGACAAAGGATAAGTCCAGTAAAGTATGGCTGAGGCTAGAGGTGGTTGGTGCATATAAATATATGCTACTATGAAAATGCCGTACTGATAGCCATCTCAACCACTAATATGAAGCCAAGAGAAATGGATCAGAAAGCTTGAAATTAGAGTGAAATTTATGTTTACTGCACTCAAAATCATGGAAAATGGTATCTATAGGAATCAATGAAATGAACTCTAAATAAATTTAAAAACCAGTTCTTTGGTATTTAATCAAGATATAAATTCATCTCTAACCCAAGGAGTCTTAATTAATACTTTGTATTGCTTTATTCTCACACCAAACTTCTTTCTTTAATAACACAGTGTATATGATTTCTAAATTATGTTCTAAAATAATAAAAAGTTATACTTTATTTCTAAAATTTATAATTCTAATTATAAACAACGAACATCAGTATTCACATTTATGAATGTCCATGTTTAAAAAGTGTGTTTATGTGTTTCTCAGAAATTTGAGATTCCTCTATAAATTTCCTGTTTTGATGTGTTCCCCACTTGTAGTTGGCTTATTTGTTCTGTAAGATGTTGTTTCTTGAGTTCTTTATATATGTTAGATATTAGACCTTTATCAGATGTGGAACTGTTAAAAAATAAATCTTTCCCATTCTATAGGCTGCCATTTTGTCTGTTTAACAATATCATTGCCTTACATAAGTTTTTCAGGTTTATAAGTTTTTATTTCAAAATATTAGTATTGATTGTTTGAAATTCACATTACATTCTCCCAAAACATTCACTTCTCTATCCTCCCAGGTGTGCTTTCCCCCTCTCGTGACTCCAACTCCCAAAAAAAGAAGAAAAAACATGCAATTTGTGATGACCATATACTCACAGAAACATGGGGGAACTCCCAGTGGTAAGCCCCTCAGAGAAAACAGTCCTTTCCCATCTGCACGCCTGCCAGAATCAATCTGTCAAGAGGTATGGTTCAACATCCTTATCAGAACTTTTAAGATTTCTCTTTATGCTCCACCCAGCAGTTGACTGAAACAGGTGCAGGGACCCATAGTCAAACATCGGATGGAGTTCAGGAACTCTTATGAAAGAGTTGCGGAAAGGGTTGAAGACCATGAAGGGGATAAGAATATCACCAGAAAGCTGACAGTCAATTACTCTGGACACATAGAACTCTCAGAGACTGAGGGACCAACCAATGAGCATATACCAGGGACCAAGGCCGCGAGCACTATGTACACTTCACTCTCCATGCAGGTTCCCCAACAACATGAGTGGGGGGCTATCCCTAAAGCTGTGGCCTGTGGAATCTGCTTCCCCAATTGCCTGCCTTGCCTGGCCTCAGTGGGATAGGATATGCCTAATTCTGCTAGATGACATGCTACCATGGGGGGATATTGAGGAAGGACTCTATGGGCGGAAACAGGGTAGGCAGGACAGTAATTGGAATATAAAAATGAATAAATAAATTAATGGAAAAATATAAAGATTTTTTTCTGATAACTTCCTGTCTAATCTGTTACTTTGGTGGGGTGTTTGTGGTGAGGGTAGGAGTAGTGATTCGTTGGCCTTACAGACCACAGACATCAACATGGCCCTCTGCTGCAGCATGGTCGTTGGATGATCCATAGCCCTAGATGACAGCACAGTCCTCCATGGACATCAACATGCCCTCTTGGACAACACAGACCACCATCATCCACCTGGCCCTCAGGGGCAGTACTGACCAAAGATAACAATATTTGTTTATCTTAGTGCCTGAGTTACAAGGGTTCTGTTCAGAAAATTTCCTGTTCCAATAAGTTCAAGATTGTTCAATCAATACTGTTCCCCACTTTTTCTATCAGGTTCATTGTATATAGTTTTATGGGGAGAATGTTGATCCACTTGGACTTGAATTTTGTGTAGAATGATAAATTTGTAACTATTTGCATTACAGTCAGACATCTATCATTTCCCCCTAGTTTGTTTATTTGTTGTTTTTGGTGTTGTTTTGTTTTGTTTTGTTTTGGAGGGAGAAGGTGCAAGAAGGTTACAGACATGAACCAAGTCACAAAACGTTCCACCTACAACCTATTATTCCTCAAAGATGTACTGCATCAAACATAGCTCCTAACTTGTGGGAGTGGCCAATCAATATTTGGTTTCACGTGAAGCCAGTGCCACAAGAGGGAGCCGATACCCTACACTGCCTGGATGGTAGGCACCAGAGACTAGATAGCCCAGATTCCTAGGTTAAAACCAAACACAACTAGTTAAAAAAAATTAATGAAATGATTTCTAATGATATTCTCCTGTGCTCAATCAGTATCTTTTCCAGTTATCATCTGAGAGGTTTCCTCTGGCAGCAGATTGGAGAAAATGCAGAGACCCAGAGGCAGACCGTATGTGGAGAGAGTTTAAATTGGAGGTCTCTATTGGTCCCTACCCTTAGACATCAGAGGACTCGGTGAAATAGGAGAAAAGATTGTAGGAGTCAGACGAAATGGAGAGCAGGGTTATATGGTGAACTGAGTCACTGACGCAATACTCAAGGAGCTCCGAGAATCTGAAGCGCCAAGCACGGGGCCTAGGGTTGTGAACCAGGTCCACTGTACATATGTCATGGATGGTATTAGTGATCTGGTGGGATTTCTAACAGTGAGGTCTGAGACCAGATGTCTCTCTGACTATTTTGTCTGCTTTTGGGACTCTTTTTCTCCTATCGAATTCCCTTGTCCAGCCGAGATATGACGGCTTTTGCCTTGTCTTAGCATATTCTTTTTGGTCCTGATTCCTGTTGTCTCTTGGAAGAGGAAATGGAGGAAGAGTGGATCTAGAGGAGAGGTTCAGAAGTGCTAGGAAGAGTGGATATAGGGGAAATTGTGGTTGGGATGTATTTTTTGAGAGAAGAATCTATTTCAAATAATTTTCTATTAATAAAAGAATATTCTAATAGACTTGTCAACAATCTGTTATGCTCATATGTCGTATCACCCACGGATTTGGTAGAACCTCATTGGTGCTGACTAGGCATGGGTAAACCGGGCTCTGGTGCTGGGGGAGAGAAATGGCTGTTCCTCAACGCCTTACACACACCCAAGTTAGCCCGTTTTAAATTTTGTCTATTCGGCTTCCACCTGGACTCAGA
The DNA here is from genome assembly GCF_011064425.1 of Rattus rattus. Lineage (NCBI taxonomy): Eukaryota > Metazoa > Chordata > Mammalia > Rodentia > Muridae > Rattus > Rattus rattus. Next base: position 13,251,769 of record NC_046165.1, read on the forward strand.
ATACAATGAACTTGTTCCTTTTTCCAAAAACGCCTTGACTTATTTTCTGACCCTACTCAAATAATATTACAATTGCGTTAAAACTTCAATTGTCGCCTACCCTGACTGACCCCAACAAGCAGCTGAAAGAGTCAGACGCACGTATGTACACCCAACCAGTGAGAAGAAGCCGGTGATCCCTGAGGTTGAACACGGGAAAGGCTGAAAGAAGCTGAGGGGGAGGGTGGCCCTGTAGGAGGACCAGCAGTCTCAATTAACCTGGACCAAGGATCTCTCTGACACTGTGCCACCAACCAGGCAGCACACAGCAGCTTATATGAGGCCACCAACACATATACCTCAGAGGGCTGTAGGGTCTGGGCTCAGTGAGATAAGAGACTTGAGGCCTCAGGGAGTGGTGAAGTCTGGTGGGGTAGGGATGGGGGCATCCTCATGGAGACAGGGGTGGTGGTTGGGGGCTGGAGGTTGGGGGTTGGGGAGATATGGGATGTGGAACAGTCAGCGGGCAGACGGGGAGGAGGATAAAATCCGTTGTTAAAAAAGGATTAAATAATATTTAAAAAAAGAAAAAATCTAATTATCATTTAATTTTTTCTTTTTTCTTTTTTTACAGACCTTTTTGCAAGTTTTAATTAATAAAGTGTTTATGTGTCACGTGATGAAAATTAGCGGATCAAATGCAGCATGTCTATTGATGTGTTGATGTATTGCAGTTTGAGGATAGTAACTGGCATATGATATATGTGTAGCAAATGGCTAATAATTGGCAAATTTACTATCTCATACAATACTACACTTATCATTTTCCAAGCAAAAGTCATATTTCAGCAAACATGTGGATTTGATAACAGAACATCTAATTAATAAACACGGGAAATTCTATGCTTTAGTGTCTTTTTCCTTCATTGTGTTTCTGAAGCTACAAACTAAATGGCCTTTTCTATCTTTGAATTATCTATGAGTTATAAACATAAAAAAAACTGTGAAAATTTACAAAAAAGCCTTGCAACATTTGGAAAAAGTAACTTGGCAGAAGAATTATCCATATGTTGCTGTACTAAAGATTTGCTAAAACTCAGTTTCTTGACTGAAATTTTTCTTAAAATTTCTTGTAAGATTTTTAAAAGCCATTTTGGTTGTGTTTTAAATTATAGAAGCTGCTCAAAGTTTTATATATTTTCATTTCTGCACATGAAAGAAATGTTTTAAATAATTTAGAGATTTGAAATATAATATTTATTTTCCTTGCATTAATAAATCATGCACAAACACAAACAGAAAGATATGATATTGCAAAGTAGACGGATTAATAACCATTTCAGAATGACAATTGTAAAACTTCCCGGGATACAGAAAGAGGATGTTCTATTGCATGTTTCTTCAACCCCTACTTTGCACTGGTACATTTCAATGGTGAGGAAATGACCATATCTGGGTCACTCTTGTTGAAAAATACATGAGAGAGGAAATGAGGCGCGGAGAATCCATGCTAGAAGTAAGCGCTCCTCTAACAGAAGAGAGATTAACTTGTTAAGAGACAATTTTAAAAATATAGGATCAGCATTTGCTTTTTCACATGATCCATATGTGATATTTTAGGTGAATATTCATCTGCAGATCTCCATAAAAGTCTTAAATATGGATGGAAATATGAAGCATCAACTTCAGAGTGTGGGCTATTCATCAGTAACTACCAGCTTTTCCTATAACTCATTCTGAAGTGTGCTGGTGGGATTTGTGAAGATACGTAGTGCATCTCCCACAGAGTATTAATGTTCTGGGGCTTTGAATAAAGTTAGCAATTGCTTGAGGGGAAAAAAAAAGTTTGAAGATCCCTTTCTGTCTATGTGACTGTTTCTACAAGAAGGAGCTGAATGCTACTTCTTGCCCTATTAACTATCATTAACGAATATGCCAAGAAGGAAGGAAGCTCAGCTATGATCACAAGGAAAGTATATCACTGTCGCTCCTCTTGTAGACAATTTGTTTGAAATTAGACTGTGTACAGTATCCGTTCTGAAGCTCATATCTAGTTCTTGAGTGTGGGAAAAAAAATGTTCAAACATTATAAATACTACCCTGTTTTTGAGTTGAGAACAGGACCCCTGTTGAACTCAAATCATTATAAATGTACAGCAACAGAGTTTCAGGAAAGCCACTACCCAAAGGGTGACCCTGATTGTTGGGATATAAGAGAAAGATTCATTAATATTGAACTAGATTCAAGGGTGGGGGGAAACCCTGAAGGGAGGGGGAGGGGGATGTTTGCCCAATTGCCAAATGTATATAAACAAGTTAATGGCATTAATATTGATTGTGTTCTTCTATACTCTACTTAGCACAGCTAGAAGACAGAACACTGTACAGTGAAATAAATAAAGTCTAGAGGATTGAGATTATTCCAGCTCTGTAACATTGGCAAACTAAATGGGTTTACTGCACCATAAATTATTGAAAGGGAAGATAATGATTTACACGTTTATAAAATGTCCCTTAACTTTGAGATTATAAACGTCTGAGAAAGAAAATTCTATGAGATGATAGATGACATATTGGAAGATTAGATAAGGTAAGTACTTGGAATATAATCAGGCCATTGTGCACAATCATGAAACATTTGAGTTTAAAAATAGATACAATTCTATCTATAGACAATAGATGGGAGCTTATTTTATGTTTTACATAAATGAAAAAAGATGTTATTTCTATTAAAATTAAATGCAAACTACATAAATTTAATATATTTAATGTGTGCTAGAGAATATACTCAGAATAATATTTGCATCATACTTTGATAGTTGGTGAAATATTTTATCAACATCTTCTTACATGTAGAGGGTGACTTCACTGATAACTACATGTTAATGAAATAGCTAATATTCTTTCAAATAAATGTTTTGATAACAAAAATGGCTTAAAACAGTGTGAATAGACTGGGAGATTTTAAATGAGTAATTCATGTAATTTATGTAAACTTTTCCATTTCTAACATTTCATTAATTATGATCTTGATTATAAAGTGCTTAACAGTAAACTGTGAAGAGAGATCATAAAAATACTACAAATAAGAGTGCATAGAAATTTAACTCCAGACAAGATGATATCATTTACAAGTTTCATGAAATATAACTTTAAACTGGCAATTTTGTGGCTGTGTATGATGGCCTTTAATTCCAGTACTATGGGATGTAGAAGAAGGTAGATCTCCGTGAATTCAATGCCGGCCTGGTTTACAAAGTGAGTTCCAAGTCAGTCTGGGCTAAATGATGAAATTCTGTCTCAGAAATGACATTAACAGTAATAAAAATAATGGTAATGATAAGACTACTACTAATTAATAATGATAGTAGTAGTATTAGCAGCAGCAGCAGTTGTAGTAGTAATAGTAACAATGTGATGGTGTGAATGAGGATGAACCCTGTAGGCTCCTATGTTTGTGTATTTGGTGCACAGTTACTGGGGCAGCAAGTAGAGAAGTTAGGTCACTAGATCCTGAATTCATACTGGGCCAGTTTGACCTACCTACTGGATTCAAATGTTCAGCTTCCCAAACACAGTATGAGGCATTTAAATTAAAAACAAGTACAAATAGGAATGATTGAAAGTAATTTACATTAGTGAGAAAATGTTTGCTGGATTATGCTAGAGAGATGTATCAAAGAAAGAGAAAGCAAAGAGAGAATAAAAATTAAAATCTGAATTATTATAGAAACAAATCTTTCTAAAAGAAAACCATGAGGTAAAAGAGACTCATAATCAGGGAAAAAATAATTGAAAACTAAATTTGTGTTTAAGTACTTTGTGCCAACTATTAAAATGTGTAAGCTTCAACAGTTACAGGTAGGCAGGCATGTTCAGTAGGACACTTCAGTCCTGGGCGAGGATTAACGAAGCCAATCACCCTTGGAGATGACAAACTCATATGATAATAAAACCAAGACACCTTGCCTAGCAAGCGCAAGGCCCTGGGTTCGGTCCCCAGCTCTGAAAAAAAAAATAAAAAAATAAAACCAAGACACATCTATAAACTAAATACTAGTTTATTAAAATCGATAGATGATACAGAATTGTACTGTTCAGTCCTTGTGAATTAAAACAAAACCATCAACAAACTGAAAACTCAGGGATAATGAGACACCGATGGTTTTAATTCTTTAGCCTATGGGGACATGGCATGGGGTTTATCCAATCTTGGTGTGTGTGTATGCTTCCTGCTTTACCTAAAGCTTTTATATTTAAATTGATGAAAAAAGATAATTACTACCTATATGAAAATTAAATGTAGATCAAGTTTGTAAGTGTAGAAGTTAAACAGGAGAGTTGCTTTATGTTATATACAAAAAACACGGGGTAATTTTTCTTTTACCCTCTGTGTGTGTGTGTGTGTGTGTGTGTGTGTATGTGTGTTTGTGTGTGTGTGTGTGTGTGCGTGTGTGTGTGTGTGTTCGTACTGAATGGAAACATATGTGCGTGGGTGCACATGAATGCAGAGGCCCAGGGTTGGTGTGAGGATCATCCTTGATTAAACTTGCATCTTTTTACCTTGTATTTTTGAGAAACGTCTTTTAATCAAACCCAGAGTTCATTGATAAGGCTCGCTCCATTAGCCACCTAACTGCATTTTTTTCTCCACTTTCCCAGGTGTAATTATAAATAAACTACCACATGGACACATAAGTTCTGGTAACCTGAATCCTGGCACGAACATATGTACAGTATGGGAATTTGAATAAGATTCTCCCCATATTTTCGGCTATCCGAATGCAGTTGGTGATGCACTTTTGTGACGTTTAGGAGGCGTAGCCTTGCTGGATGAAATTAAATGTATCACTGGGCAGGCACCAGCTTTTGACGTTTTGAAACCTCCTGCCAACCACAGTTTGTGCTCTCTGTTCCCTCCTTAGAGTTCCAGGATTGGGTTCTCAGCCGTTTCTTTCACCATGCCTTGCTTGGTAGCATATTTCCCCAATGTGACAGTTATGGAACTGTAGTACTCTAGAACTGTATGCCAAGTAAACTGTTCCTTTCTTAAGTTTTTCTATAAACTGGTGTTTTATCACCAGAAGCAGAAAAAAAAAAAACAAAACTAAGGAATGCAGCCAATAATTAGTCACTGAGCCAACTTCCCAGAACCTGGGACCTATTTGTGTATTTTTTTTTAAAGATTTATTTATATCCACTACTTCAAACTATATAAACTGTGTGTTCCTTTATAAATATGTTCATGTGAGTGCAGGTGCCCCAAAAGCCTGCCCCTCAGTGTTGGAATTACAAACAAGTATGAGTCTCTTGGCATGACTGCCGTGAGTCATACTAGGGTTCTCAGGAAGCACAGAGACAGATATTAACGGAAAAGCATCTCTTCAGTCTCCTTTAAAAAAATTCTTGGAAACAACTCAGTAAAGTAAAGGTAAATATCAAGTGTTGATAATGTAAAGTTGTTATTTTATTTAAAAGAATGATCGGTTATAGATGTAAAACAGTAATGACTTATGTGCATTTATTTAACCTCAGTGCACTAGTAATGAATTTTAAGATTGTGATATGACTGATGTATATTTTAAATGGAAAACAAGATGTAACTGAAAGAATAATAACTATGCAAATAATGATCATTGCCCAAAATAGTAGTGGAATGCAGAAGCTACAGATTCAATTCCATCTGTAATTGGAATCTAAAACAAACGTGTTTATGAAAGAAAAGGCAGAACATACAGAAAATATAAACAAAACATAAAACAAAGACAATATTATTTTTTAAAAAGCTAACTTCGGGTATACATAAGAGCATAGGAGACCCTGAAATTATCCCCCTTGCCCTGTTCATGGACCAGCTTTGATCTCTAGGGTCCTTAGGGCATAATGCAAATAAATGTCTGTGCTGCTCCCAGGACCTCCTGCTATTCTCATCTAATGCTTGACATCTAACTTCAGTTATGAGGCTAACTAAAATATTCTGTACTAAAACAAACAAACAAACAAACAAACAAATAAATTTTAACTGTCCCCTCTTCTCTACCCCAAGAACGTTTAACCTTGGATGTTGCTTGCTACCTTAAAGCATCTTGGTGAATCCATATTAGATTTTGAACTCTGACCCACCTACTCTAATCCGGTTACTTTTGATCCAAATGTTCATTGTGAGCATTAATATTCATGGAGGATTCCGAGAAGATGCATAGGCTCTCCATCTGCTACCCACAATATTTCACTTCTCTTCAAGCCAGAGCGACAGAGAGCAGAGAGCATTTAAACCAGGTGTGCACCTACCCAGGCTTGGCAATATGGAATCAGGTTATTCTGAGATACCATGAGACAAGTGATCTGTATATGTGAAAATTTCTTTATTTTAAGGGCACAAAGGAGAATATGCCCCTCTACATCACTTAGTACAGAATATATTAGAAAGGAACAAATTAGGAAAGAAGGAAACACTATCCTTGTGAGAAACTCATTTATGCGTTAAACTGCCCCACCCCACCCCCACCTCACTCCACCAGCCCTCCCCACTCCCTCAAGTCTCTAGAGAGTTAGGTGCACCTTCTCTCAGTGAGACCAGTTCAGTCAGTCCTGAACTGTATAAGGGTCAGGAGCCTCCTATCAGCTGGTGTCTGCTGCCTGGTTGGTGTCTCAGTGTCTGAGAGATTTCAGGGGTCCAGGTTAGTGCTGGTTTTCCTATGGGGTCTCCCTCCTCCTTAGATTCTTCCAGCCTTTCCCTAGTTTAATACAGGTGTTCATGATTTCAGGCCATTGGTTGGGTGTGACTATCTACATCTGTTTCAGTCAGGTGCTCGTTGGGCCTCTCAGATCACAGCCAATGCTAGGCTTCTGTCTGTGAGCACACCGTAACAGCAGTATCCACTTACCTCGCACTTGAGTCCTCCATGCTTTACCTCCTTCTAAAGTTACCACAATGGACACTACAGTTGCAGCAGGTGTGTGGCTTGCCATGAAAGATCATTTCTAGCACTGCTAGGAAATAGATCAGCAGAGGATCTGCTCTTGGAAGAATTGGCCTTGCGTATATGTTGAGATGAGAGATTTTTGTGTTATTTTTAAGGGTTAGGTAATAGTGGGGTGGAACTGTGATACATTCAGATTAAATGAGAGAGGTAGTATTGTGTTTTGTTTTGTTTTATTTTATTTTTTTCTCTCCAGTGTACTTTGTTCCTTTGCCTGTGTCATTCTTGTGCCTTCAAGTCCTGGAAGTTGTTTCAGCAAACCAGGACATTGGTGTTCTGCACACTGCAAAGCTCTATGTCATGTTCTGTTCAGTTATGGGAACCTATGTGTATCAGATGTGAATGTTTCTAAAATTAGGCAATTCCTTGCAATGTTTACACTGACGTTTGTTTCCCAAACTTGGGTAGTTTATGCCAATGAGTTAGTCTTTGACTCAGAATCGCAGTGCAAAATCTTAATGATAATGATAAAATTCTCGCAATTCACAGGAGTAATATGAGCTTGAGATGTTCCTGCTTCCATTTTATGGTAACTGTTTGTTGAGGAAGTGCTATGCAGGTGTGTGATAACCCACTCAGAAACTCAGTCAAAGAGAATATGGGACAGTATCATTCTTCTTAATGGAAATTTTGAGGGAATAAAAATTCATGTTTAGCCAAAATACAGTGAGGGTCTCAAAACTTTCAAAGATGGGAGTAATTTGGACAGACATCTGTCATCACATTTAGAGGACTGACAAGTTGTTCAATTAAATTTCTAACACTGAATAAACATCTTAAAAGTGATGTGACAGGATTTGAGTGCTCATTTTAAAAGTGCATTCATTATTGATATTAAATGAAATATAAACCCTTAATCGTTTCAATTAAGAAATACCATGATTTGGAGTTTGTTTTCTTCGTGTTGTCAAATTTTAAAACCTAATTTTCTGTAATAATTCATAATTACTTCATCATTTCATTCCATCTGGAGGGTAATCAACATATAAGCATATGAACCAGCTGCTGCCCCAGTCATGGGGCATCTGCCAGGAGTGACCCGGGCACTTTTCCAATAGCAAAATCCCCAGAAAACCCTCTCAGTGGAAGGAAATTGTCCAACTGCAAACACAGCTTTCATTCACCCAGCAATTTTCTTTTCCTGGGATTTGGGATCTTTGAATTTCTTAGTTCACTTTTTATGCCCATGATATTATTGTCAAATAATTCTCATTTAATACATGGAAGAACTTTGAGAATATATATATATATGTGTGTGTGTGTGTGTGTGTGTGTGTGTGTGTTTATTTACAGTTTCAAAGTCACATTTAACAATACTGAGATCATTATATAAATAAAAGAAAGAAACGAAAATATAAAACTTTGCCTACCATGAAATAACTTGAGACAAATTGCATGTTAATCATGGCAACATTTTTAAAATCTTGAGACAAAGTATATATATATATTATATATATATATATACATATATATATTACATATATGGATGTATACACATATACACATACACATGCACATGTCCACGAACACTAACGTGTACACACACACACACACACACACACACATAGACAAACACACATACATACATAATTTAATTAAGTAAAGGATTTTGTTCTGTTGCTTTTTATAATTGGCCAAGCACATAAATCAGTTATAGATTGGATATAGTAACTATTGAATTTGCTTTCAAAATGGCAAGCAGAGACTGCTTTTGCAATTTAAAGGTTAAAAGCTAACAACTGTACTTGTATCAAGAACATTACACATACCATGTCGGCTGCGCTTTGTAACAATGGTGTAAGCAGGTCTTTAGCATTTTGATTTTTATAAAGCACGAGATTAACTCACACTAAATTAGGCAACTCATTATTTTTGCAGCCTGGTAATCGCATGCTTCCCCGTAAATACCACAAAATTACTTTTTAGGTTTTTTTTTTTTCAGAATAATACTGGCATCATTATTCATTTTAATCCCTTAATGCCATAGATTCAGTGCCAAAATAGACTTTCAAATAGAAATGCTTGGAAATAACATATAAAGCAAACAGTTGTTAATATTTTCAAGGAGTGCCTTAGAGAAGCCAGGCATGAAGGTAGGAGTCCAAGCCAACATTGGGCCTTTCTCGTTTTGCTTTCTTTTTAATTGGCTGCTCGGTTTTTAAGTAATTCCAGTATTTATGATTTAAATTTTAGACTTGGGCTGCAGATTTACTGCTCTTATTTTCTCTGACTACTGCTCTCACTAATGAGTGCTGCGTTACAAACACAGAGAAAGGGGTGAGTGCCTTCTCCAAATTTTTCTTATCTTCAAAACCATGATGAGATTTACTTTTTTTAATCTTCTATTTTTCAATTCCAGTTCCAGTGGATATTTCAATAAACCAAGACATTTCAAGGGAATATTTGCTTTAAGTTTCAAAGTCTGCCATATGCTGCATCAACTAGAATTCTATAATCAGAATAAATGAAGTTTGGCTCTTCAGCTTTGGCTCCTCATGATTCTTTATTGTTGTTGTTGCTAGAAAGAGATAAATGCTATTTACCAGAGCTTGACTTAAAACTCTCGAAATCACAGAGTATTAGGCACCACAGTTGATATAATCTCAGGGAATTATATTATTTTATATCTACCTGAAACTATACACAATCCGTGTGAGCTGGATCTAACCTGAGATCCTTATTCCAGCGGTCTAGAATCCAGGTTTCAGAAAATATTATAAAACTCCATGATTCTAGAAATCCCATGGTTGTACATTGCATGGTTCCAGAAAGTACTATAGACGCTGCTAAGGAAAGGAAACAATTAAATAGTTCTACCAGCTGCAACACCTATGACCCCCAAAACTGGCAAAGTGGCTACACACACACACACACACACACACACACACGTGCACATGTGCACGTGCGTGCCTATGTATCAGTTTCATGTCACTAGTAAACAACACTTTCTAATTTTATTGAAGATCCACTCAAGAGGAGAAATCATGACTGTCACTAGAACTCTAAATATACTTCTGAAGCTAGCAAGGTCATGGACTTTGGAAAATAATCTACTGTGACCATTTTGCTATTTCAGTATAATTCCTTCCTACATCGTAAATCTTATCTTTATACCCAGAGATAAAGGTAGCCACTATATCACAACAATGCTGCCTCTATTTATAGGACATGAAGTTCTTCACAAAGAAAAAGAAAAAGAAAAAAAAACCCAACTAGACAGAATGCAGAGATCAGCAGATGATAGAAAGCCTAGCTAAGTCGATACATCTACATCCCACCTCCTGGAACTACATGGATCAATGGTGTACACACACGTGGACATAGTGAGACACACAGCCACAACACAGTTCTATGAGGAGATATCATGTTCAGTGACATCACTATACTCTGAGGAATGCCAAGAGTTAGCATTCCATATCATGACCTACAAAGATCAAGGAAGGACTTCCTCTTTAAAGTTTTCTAGCTTTCTCGATTTTTCTGTTAATGACTCTTAGCATCTAGAACTCTAGGAAAACAAGTATCTATTTTTTTGAAGCACCTATTGTTTGTTACTTTAACATTGGAGAGGACACAACTACACAATCTACAAGTGACAACTCAATTACCATTTACTTACCAGTCTCCCTGATACCGGACAATCAATGAAACTCGGAACTGCCTCCATTCAGTATCCATCATAATAGCTACCAGCTTTCCTGGCAAAAATATTCCTTTGCCCATCTTCACTACGGATTTCCATTGTCCTTAAATATATATGTAGGAAGATACAAGTTATAACTTTATCTATAAAATCCCTGTGAAATTTATGTGGGTTATCCCACTACGTGAATGTTTTCTAGATTTCTGAGTTATGGATGTGTTTAGGTAAATTATACAGAGAAATGTCATTTTGATGATACATGTTTATAATCCCAGCATTGAAATATAAGTTGAAGCAATAAAGTGGTGGCTTTGGGGTAAGCCCCAGCCTGGCAGCAAGATCCTGTCTCAACACAGGCAAAAACATGTAATCCACAGAACATTCAAAAATAGAGCTGTTACTATAATGAAATTTAATAGATTTTTTCTACCAGATACGTTTTAAAAAGGAGAGAGAGAAAAAAATAAAAAAACACCAAAACTCCAGAGTATTTCTTCTGACTCATAAACGTTATAACATCCAGCTACTTCTTAATCAGTGTTATGCAAAATAAAACTATAAAGTTAAGAAAGAAACTCTGAGTCAGAAAAATTTCCAAAGAAGGAGCCAGGCATAAGGCAGACATATTCCTAAGGGGATACAGATTAGTAGTAAAATCCTTACGGTTTATGAAATCTGTTTTCCATTATTGCGGTGTATTCTTTTGATGGTAATCTGTGAACAACATGGTCATCTCATAAGCAAGAGAGTAACATAAGGAACATGTGTTCCTATCTGGGAAACAAGAAATCTAATGCCAAAGGACAGGACCAGGGACTGCATTTATACTCCATAGTGCACACACAACTTCGTATCTGAAAGATTAAGAAAACTAATTGTTTATGAGAATGTTGATATATATATATGTGTGTGTGTGTGTGTGTGTGTGTGTGTGTGTATGTATTCAAATTGGACTGAAAATTTATGAGAAAATCACACATATCCTAGGTATTCAGAATCCACAAAATAACTATATATATATATGTATATATAGTTTTGAATATATAGTAGATTAAATTATATGAATGTACATATATTTTGCTCATATATATTATATAACATGATGCCATCTGATGATATGTGGGAGCATCTGGGGAGCAAAAATTATCTAGATTTGTAGGCAACCGTAGTTCTCTACGTTAAGCTCCCACATTCCAGAAAATTTAAGAACACTGGAAATCTCAGAATGACTGCATTAAGGGTAATCACTTGCTTTGGATCGGTGGACCACTACCCTTTACAATAAGTCTGTGCAAAAGTCTATGGCTCAGAAGGACTGAGAAGTAACTACTACTGTATCTTTGATAAATGAACATAGTCAACTATGTTCATTAAATCTGTGTTTATAAAGTAGAACTAGGGTTGCTGTCAGCCTTGGTCAGAGAAACTCAGATGCATCAATATCCTATATCTCTGTCATATATATATATATATATATATATATATATATATATATGTGTGTGTGTGTGTGTGTGTGTGTGTGATATTCATATATATGTGAGATATATATATATATATATATATATATATACATATCTTATCCTTTTCCTTTCTCCATGTATTAAAAATTAGGATGTCTTCATTTTTAACAACTGAACAATATTTCATTATATATACATGATAAAAAATATTTTACCCATTCATTCATTCATTAATGAGAACTTTGGTTGTTTCTGTATCTCTGGAGTTACAAACATTGTTACAATGAATACTTATATAATGTAGTGGTCAATCTGCATCTCTGTAAGACATATCTACTCAAGTTCTTTTCTCATTCGTCATCAGGTTCTGTTTTTCTGCATGTGAGGTGTAAAACTTCTTTTGATAGCTGCTTCATTACTGTTTCAGCAAGACTATACAGATTGAAATTTTTTGTAAACACTTCATATTTTATTTTCTATCTAATGATATCTTGCCAGTGTTAGTTTCACTTCATTAAATATCACTCTTTTTTTAGAAATAAATTACTTTACATACAGTCATTTGGCTTACCCAGCCTGACAAAGAAATATAATTCAAGTATTTAATTCATCCTTCTCTGTGAGGCTTTTTTCCTTGTCAGATGCATCAGATCAGGAAGATACAAAGATTGCATGCTGTGTGCACCACAGACTCTGAAAACTTATGAAAATGTTTATTTCACCTGTGGTAGAGCTTTTTGAAGTAAATTAGCTCTCTCTTCTGTCATTTTCATTCCCTTTAACCAACATTCCCCAGATCCCCACAAAATGCCAATCACCCTCTTCTTTATTATTTTTAATAACTCACAAAAGTCTAATTAGTGATTTTGCTAACAAAATTGAAGACAGGATTATGACTTGAGAAATTCAGAGTGGCAGAGAAGAAAACTATGAATCTTCTGATAAGGGGGTGTGTGGTCTTTGTGACATAGTAAAGCAAACATACCTAATTAAGAGTTGTTTCATAAGCTGAATCTTACTGTCCCCAAGCCTCATGACAAAGTAGTGTCTGTGAAAAAAAATCATTTAACTTCGTCCTCCTGTTAGGCAGGTACTATATCGTCACTGTTAGGGTTATGAAACTGGCATTCCCCTAGCCTGGTTATATAATAAGCATTACATTAGATTTTGATCTGTCAGCACCTCTTTTTATAATGTCTCTATATATTGAATAGTTTTCATTTATTGTATCTAAATTTCAGGTCTGCTTGAAAAATTATTTTTAAAAAACTCCATTAACTTGTGTAAGATAAGAAGCATGCTCATTAAAAGAATTAGAGCTTGCAACTTGGAAAAGAGTGAATTCAAGTGTTCTTGCTCTAGATCCTGGGTGACATCAATTCCCTTGTCGTGAACATTGGCCTTCTCACTCTTCCTCATAGAGATGGCTTGAGAAGGCGGGGTAGTTATGGCTGCCTTTGGAAATAACCCAAATGTTTACAACACATGTGAATATCTGTCTTGAAAAGAATACCAAACAAATATACAGTGAAGCCTTCGCATAGACACAAAGTCAGTGAGCTTACGTTGGGTTTCACTGTACGTTGTAGTTTCTAGTGTATTGTTCCAAGAACAAAGCATACTTTTCAATGGAGTAAATGAAATTTTTTTAGATCATTAATTTAATACTTATTTTCCAAAGTGTTTTTTGCTGGATAACAGATTCTGTTATCCAGCATTACTGTTGTAACTATGAGATAAGTAATTTGTTTCATTAATACATTTTTACCTACTTTTTGTTTTCATGTGGCCATTGGCCAAGACAAAGCTGATTATCATATTATAGTTTGTGTGCTCGATGGCTCATTCAGTTAACATTGGTTATTACATTACAAAACTATATGAATATATTCTCTAGATTATAAATTTAAATATTGTTATATCTGCCTTGTAGCCTGGTTTTTTTTTCCTTTTCTTTTATTGGATATTTCATTTATTCACATTAGAAATGTTATCCCCTTCCCTGTTTCCCTCTGGAAACCCCCATCCCATCCCCCCACCCCTGTCTCCATAAGGGCGCTCCCCTACCAGCCACCCACTCCCTCCCACCTCCCTGCCCTGGTATTCCCCTACACTGGGGCATCAAGCCTTCACAGAACCAAGGGCCTCTCCTTCCATTGATGCAGAACAAGTCTCATCCTCTGCTACATGTGCAATGGGATCCGTCCCACACTCAGTCACCAAACCCAGTCACTACTGGGGATACCAAGATGTGCATGTGGACAGGTGCCTGATATAGCTGTCTCCTGAGAGGCTCTTCCAGAGCCTGACAAATACAGAGGTAGATGCTCGCAGCCAACCATTGAACTGAGAATAGGATCCCCAATGGAGGAGTTAAGAGGAAGGACTGAGGTAGCTCAGGGAGTTTGCAACCCCATAGGAAAGACAACAGTAACAACCAGCCAGATACCCAGAGCTCTCAGGGACTAAACCACCAACCAAAGAGTACATGACTAAATGAAGATTAAATGAAACTTTAAAGTACTTCAAATGATAAAGTAAGTATTAAAGTGCTAAGTGTATGTTATAATTTGTGTGGACCTATTATTTGTAGAGAGAACAGAAACTTTTCTTCGTGGACTTGATTGTGGAGTACATTTTTAGAAGTGTTCTTCTTTCCAAGAACATACAAAATATGTAGGCAAGCAGTAAATAAAATACTATTTTTCACCATAGTAAGAAGCCCTTTGTTTACTTTAAAATCTTTTCTGCCTTTAGGTGGTGGATGCCCCATGACACTTAGGAGACTGGGGAGAGAAGAGTGTTAATTTCAATCAGTCTGCGTTATAGAAAGAAAGCAAGACTTCATCTCAAAATCCTATTGACACAACACAAACCAAAATTAATTTGTTTATTTGTATTGATTTTATTGGTATGTGCAACTAATTTTTATCTTACAAAATAAATGTAGTTGTTTAGGAATAAATTCATAGTAAATGGAGAATTTGTTGACTGATCAATGAGACTTATTTTCAGTATACTATTTTCCAAGATTATCTGGAAAACTAGATTATAACTGATACCCTAAGATTTTCAAATATTCTCAAAGTTGATCTTTCCCTCTATCAAGACTATAATGTGTTAAATCAATAGACAACATAAGATTATAACCAGTGTCTCATGAATAATAAAACATATTGCTTATTATCTACTACAGCATTAAAAAAATTTCTTGGTGAAACATTGCTCTTCAAAATTGTTCCTGATTATCATGTATATCTGAGGCACTGACTCACTATATAACTCTCTTTCAAGCTACAAACCACAGTGCTAACTCATTTTGCTTTTATTTTCACATTTGTAGATTATTTTGAACAAGTTATTAAGATTTCCATCATGATTTATGCTCATTACATTCCCTCACTAAGTGCATAGAACTACAATTCCCTTCAGACTGTCTTTCAGATTCCACAAGCAAATGGAAAAAATTTTCAAATAATTTATCCTTCCTTAGCATAATGATCACAGTTATCATACCTAACATTTTTTTGGTAAGAGTCCCATTTTTAGAGGTGTAATATTTTATTAAATCATTAGTGAGAATTGGCAGCTCTCAAGACTCCTTGGAACTTCAGTCCTAGATTGGAACAGTTGAGACATCCAGACCATTCAATCCTTGGCCATTCTGTCAAGAAATAGACATTGTTAGACCACAGCCTATGAGCTACTCTTATAAGTCACATGCAGCTACACACTTATTCTATCAATTTTGTTCTTTTATAGAATCCAGCTTATAAATTATAAGCTCAGCCATGTTCATTCTAGAGGAAACTTACAGTCACACTATATTCCCTAGGTTCTAACTAAAAGTTATAAAACTTGTATAAGAATATTAATCTAAAATTATATATACATATACATATACATATACATATACATATACATATACATATACATATATACACATATAATGTATATTACGAATATAGGAAATTTGTAACATCAGAATAGGTGAATCACATGGAGCCCATGCCCATATGCAACACCTATAGAAATTGTTTTTCTGGGTGACTGGAAAAATGGCTCAGTAGGTAAGAGCACTTGTTGCTCCTCCAGAGGTCCTCAGTTCAAATCCCAGCAACCACGTGATGGCTCACAGACATCTGTAATGTGATCTGATCCCCTTTCCTGTTTGTATGTGAAGACAGATAAAATAAAAATAAACAAATATTTAAAAAAATAAATTATATTTCTGTTATTAAGGCTCAAGGAACATCATAGCAGAGGGAGTAGAAGCACTGCAAGTCCAAGGACTACAAGTCTTCTATGAGATTGTATCTCTTAGAAATGACAGAGAAACTATGCCCATGACACATAAACTATCTATAAATAATACCTGAACAATGACCATATTGATAAACATGCTGATATATAAAGACACATATGTACTGGGCTTCGCCCCTATACAAACAACAGCGGGCACCTAATGACTGCTAAGAGATAGAACGGTCATCTATCTTAGGGATGATCCCTCTGACTAATTGTCCAGGGTTGAAATCATTTATACCCAAGGCACACTAAAACAACTCATCAGGTTATGTTTATATATTTATGATTTTACAAGTAAGAGTGTGTGGGCTTAAAACAAATAATCAAAGAAAATGAGTCTAAAAATAGAAGAGGTGTGAACGATTATGAGAGGGATGGGAGAGAGATGGATAGAAAGGAGGAGAGAGGAAAGGAGAGGAGAGAGGAGAGAGGAGAGAGAGGAGAGAAGAAAGGAGAGAGAAGAGAGAGGAGAGAGAGTGGACATGGGGTGGATAGGAGAGAGGGAAAGAAAAGGAAGAAATGATATAAACACATTTATTAACATTTTAGTAAACAAAATTTCATGCTTACATATAGATTTCTTTTTTACCTAATTTGACTTTGATTAATTATAGAGACCCTTAGGAGGAATGTGTAGCCCCACCTCTTTGTAAAAGTACCACATTTTCCATGGAAAACAGAACAAAAGAGCTTTGCCTGATATATATTAGGTCAGTGATCTCCTGGGTTATGATGCTTAGCACACGATGAATTATGTTATCTATATATGTTACAGTAGTTTTGATTTATGCCTTCTTGGTGTTTATATAACCATTAAGAGAGTGCCTTTCTAGGGTGCTGTTCATTATTCAAGGCTATGGGACTTTATTTGCTTATTTATTTTGATGTCTTTCCCCTTAGCTTACTACACAGAGCTAAAGGGCAATGCTACCAGACTGTTTGTCATTTAAATTTGAAATTTACAATCTAATTTTAAACAAAATTAGATAGATTTTGCAAACAAAAGACTCGGCATAACCATGATCAATGACTTACACAACCCAGTGCTTGCTACAATTCCTGCTTCTCTTCACTCAAGTGGCAAGTTCAGAAAGGCGTTCATTTACGGGTATTCTCATCACAATGGAATTATATTATATTATTATATTATCTCTCAATACCTAGCTTTACGAAGATAATTGTGAGCTTGAATTTTTCTTAATGAATCTTCTAAGAACTTTAAATTATTATTATAGAATTCAGATTCTTAAAGCAGATTATGTGAACATGTGCAAATTTTCAACACATCTAAGCACCGACATTACATCCTGCACTGAGTGTCTTGATTTTGAAAAAAATAGCACTAGTGTAGCGTCTGTTAGGCCACTGTTTCTGTCATTATATATTAAATTATCAGTAGCTACAATGAGAGAGAGCACATGTATTCTCTTAATGTGAAAAATGTAGAAAAACTTCAGTCTGGTCTTCTTTATGTGGTCTTCAAGTGTTACTTGAGACATATATGGGGTTGATTTTTAAAGAACATTTGTAATCATTATTATATTTAGTTTGATAATTATCTTATGTACAAGAATGTGTTTCTGAAATTCTCAGTAAAAATTCACAAATTATTTCTTCTATTTTTGACTAATAATTTTTTGAATAGAAACATGAATGCCTGAAGTAATATGACGGATAATTGTGCAAAACTAAAGACACCTTCAACTTGGCCACAAACTGAAAATAATCACAGATGCTACTGCCTCATGATTTTTTTAGGAACTAATATTTCGTTAAGGATATCCAGGCCTTGGGCTATGTCAAAGATCATCATATCTGGAGCACTGTCAAGAACTTTTCAGAATTCTGTTTACATCCCACATTAAAACTCCTCCTGTAACCTCTCCTGTCTCTAAGTAATTTACTCAAATCTAGCAATGAGCAATCTAGTAGGCCGTCTAGTGAATTTCTCTGGAATTTGTATGACTTGGATTTGAACGGGGAAGATGGGCAATACTGAGTGGTTTGTGTTATACTTTCTCTTTGCATGATGGTTCATTTTTCACATCTCTGACTAGTCATGATCTCTCTGCCTTTCATGTTCATAGCATGACAGTTGTTATCACCTTAACAGAGGCAAAGACATGCATTCCTTCACTGCTTGTATGAGTGTTTAACAAATTACTTCACACACCTTATAATGATGTTAACAGACAAGTTTCTATTAGATTCATTAAATAGAAATATTATCACGTGTTCAGGGAAAAGGGGATCTAGAAAAATAATCTTTTGACACAACATTGATTAATAAGGAACAATAGGTACATTGGAAGACTTCCTGCCCAGGCCCTTATCTGCCAACTCCCTGAAAGCACGCCTAACAGTGCTATACCGCACACAATACCCTGCACTGTATATCCTGCCCCACAATTCTGCTTGCTTTCCTGGAGGTGCCAGCACCAGCAACTCAAGATCAGAACTATGCCTCAAGCTCTTGCTAGACAACTCCCTTGAAAGCCCATGAAACAACAGGGACTGTACCATATACTCTGTACTCCGATTCAGATATAACAAATCTGTCTGCATTCCAAGAGGCCTGCCTGCATCAGAGACACCAGATAAAACCACCCCAATACCCTCAAGTCCTTGCTTGTCTACTCCCCTGAAAGCACAACCAACTGTAGTTGTGGACACCTTACCCTGTGCTCCATTTCCCACTCCAGGCCAAACAGGAACCAGACACCCCAGAACACACTGATAGTAGGGACCCCAGACGTAAATTTAGTAAACAAGCTCCCAGAGCCCAAACAGACAACAAAAACCCCGGTGGAAACATCCTACCTGACATGAAGACGTAATGGTTATCAGAACCCAGGCGACTCATGAAAGAAAACCAAAAGGAAACAGGAACCAAAGGGGAAAACATAGCCATTCAGCAAAAGATAAGCTCAGAAATCAGGACCTAAACAAATACTATTCACAAAAACCAAGATGGCAAGAGGCCAGCTTAAGGAAACAATCAACCACAAACAGGGCAATATGGTACCACCAGAACCCAGCAATACTTCTACAGCAAGATCTGGACATCCTAACACAACTGAAACACAAGAAAATGACCTTAAATTCTATAGCATGAAGATGATACAGGCCTTTAAAGAGTAAATGAACAAATCCTCTAAAGAATGCAGGGAGATACAATCAAATAGTGGAAGGAAATGAATAAACCTGTTCAAGACCTGAAATTTGAAATGCAAGCAATAACACGTACACAAAATGAAGGAATCCTGGAGATGAAAAACTTAGAAAAGAGAACAGGAACTACCGATGCAAGCTTTAACAACAGAATAAATGAAATGGAAGAATCTCGGATATAGAAGATATGATAGAAGAAATCAATGCAGCGATCAAAGAAAATGTTACAGCTAAAAAGTTTCTGACAAATACATTCAGACAATGTGGGACACTATGAAAAGATCAAATGGAGGGATAACTGGAAAAGAAGGGGTAGATCCCCATCTCCAAGCTCCAGAAGACATTTTATAAAATACTAGAAAAAGCCTCACCTAAAAGATATGCAACCTATAAATGCTAACCTATAAATGTGCAAGAAATTTACAAAGCACTAAATCAATTGGACAAAAAAAGAAAATCCTCCCACCACATAATAATGAAAAATGTACAGAACAAAGAATATTAAGAGATTCAAGGGCAATGGGGAAGTGTTCCCTTCTCTCCATTCAAAGGGAGGGACCTTAGATTAAATGCCAACTTATTCCACCATCAATGGAAAGACAAGGCATCAAGTAGAGAGTTAGGGTTGCCATCCCTCGGTCAAAAACTCTGACCCAGAATTGTTCCTGTCTAAAAGAACTGCAGGGACAAAAATGGAGAAGAGACTGAGGGAAAGGAGGTCCAGTGACCAGCCCAAACTGGGACCCATCTCAAGGGGAGGCTCCAAGGCCTGACACTATGACTGATGCTGTGATATACTTATGGACAGGAGCCTAGTATGGCTGCCCTCTGAGAGGTCCAACAAATAGCTAACTGAGACAGAAGCAGATACTTATACCCAACCAATGATCTGAAGTACGGGAGCCATGTGGTTGAACTAGGGGAAGGCTGGAAGAAGTGAGGAGAACGGTGACCTCATGGGATGACCAGCAGTATCAACTAACCTGGAACCCTGAGATATCTCAGATGCTGAACCACCAACCAGGCAGCGTATACTAGATCATATGAGGCCCCTGACACATAATACAGCAGAGCACTGTCTGTTCTGCCCTCAGTGAGAGAAAATGTACCTAATCCTTGAGAGACTTGAGGTCTCAGAGAATGGAGAGTCCTGGTGTGTGTGGGGGTGGGGTGGGGACATTCTCTTGGAGATTGGGGAGGAGGAATGGTATGAGGAATTGTTGGAGGGCAGGAACAGAATGGAAGGGGAGAAACAACTGGACTGTAAAAATGATTAAAGGTAATAATGGTGGTGGTGGTGGTTATGATGATGATGACAATAATAAAGAGAGGCAGGGAAATAAGGCCATGTAATATATAACGGTAAACCTATCAAAATTACACTTGACTTTTCAACAGAGACTCTAAACTCCAGAAGGGTTTGTGCAGATGTCTTGTAGTCTTTCACAGACCACAGATCCCATCCCAGATGGACACTATACAGAAAAAGCTTTCAGTCATCATAGATGGAGAAAGGAAGATAATTTGTGTTAGAACCAAAATTAAACAATAGCTTTCTGCAAATCTAGCCTTACAGAAGACACTAGAAGAAAAACTCCTACCAAAGGTGATAAATTCAACCCAAGAAAGCACAGGAAATAAATAATTCTACATCAACATAGCCAAAAGAAGGGAAGCATAGATACCCAGACAGACAGACAGACATACACACACACAGAGAGAGAGAGAGAGAGAGAGAGAGTGAGAGAGAGAGAGAGAGAGACTACCAACAACATCATCAAAATAACAGAAACAAATAATCATTGGTCATTAATATCACTCAACAGCAGTAGACTTAATTCTCCAGTATAAAAACATTCAGGCTAACAGAATGGATACCAAAGCAGGAGCTATCATTCTGGTGCATATGGGAAACACACATCAGTGTCAAAGAGAAATATTACCTCAGAGTAAAAGGCTATAAAAAGATTTTCCTAGAAAACAGAGCAAAATAGCAAGCTGGTGTAGCTGTTATTATATGTGATTAAATACACTTTCAACCAAAATTAGTCAGAAGAGATGGGGAAGAACACTTCACACTCCTCAAAAGAAAGAAAAATCTATCAAGATGTACTCTCAGTTTTGAATCTAAATATTCTAAATATTAGGGCACCCAAGAAACAATACTAAAGCTTAAATCACAATCCAACCTCAAACGTTAATAATCGGAGACTTCAATAACATACTTTCACAAATTCACACGTTACCCAAATAGAAAGAAAACAGAGAAATAATGAAAGTAACAGATGTTATGAATCGAGTGAACCTATCGAATTTGTATAGAACATTTTACCACGCCCAAAACAAAATAAAAACAAAACAAAAATAGCCAATATTTTCTTCACAACACCTCGCAGAACCTTCTCTGAAATTGACAATATACTCGGTCACAAAAATGTCTCAATAAATAGAAGAAAATTAAAATAACTACACATAACTTAGCAGACCAACATGAATTAATGAAGTTGGACTTCAAGAACAACAACAACAGAAAATGTACACATTCATGGAAACTAAACAAATCTCTACTCAATGACTAGAGGGTCTAAATCAAAATAAAGAAATTAAATACTCTTTAGAATTCAATTAAAATAAATGTGTAAAACATAGGCAATCTTATGGGACACAATAAAAGGAGTGCTAAAAGTATTTTCATATTACAAACTGCCTTCATAAAGAAAGTAGTAAAATTACATACTAGCTACTGAATAGCACACTTTAGAACTGAAAGAAGAAAACACACACAAAAGAAGTAGATGGCAAGAAATTAATTGAGAGCTGAAATCAACAAATTAGAAACAAAGAGAACAATACAGTTAAGGAAATTAAGAATTTTTTTTTTTGAGAAAATCCACAAGATAGAGAAAAACCTTATCCAGACTGAGTAAAATCAGAGAGAGCATATCAGAATAAACTAAATCAGAAATGATAAGGGGGACATAGCAATAGACCTCAAGGAAATCCAAAGAATTATTAGGTCCTCTAAAAATTTGAAAATTTAAGCAAGAGAAAGAGAGGGAGAGGGAGAGGGAGAGGAAGGGGAGAGAAAGAGAGAGAGAGAGGGTGATTTTTTTTTGATAAACAATACTTATCAATGTGAAATCAAGGTCCAGTAAACAATATAAACACACCTCTAAGGAAATAGAAGCAGTCATTGAGAGTCTCTCAGCCAAGAAAAGACTAGGGCCAGATGATATAGTGGCTGAATTCTACTGTACTTTCAAATGAGAGCTAATATCAATATTCCTCAAATTATTCTACAAAATAGAAATAAAAATAACATTACTAAATGTATTCTACAAGCCCATAGTTTTTCTGAAATGTAAACTACACAGAAACACAAACATGATAGAGAATTTCAGACCAATTTTCCTTATGAAAATTGATGTAAAAATACTTGCAAACAAATACTAAGAACATATCAAAAATATCATTCACCATGATCAAGTAGGATTCATCCTACAAACGTAGAGGCAGTTGAATACTCAAATACCCATCAATGTAATCCACTATACAAACAAACTGAAACACACACATGCATACAAATGCAAATACGATCTTCGCATTAGATGCTGAAAAAACCCTTGAAAAAGTTCAACAAAACTTCATGATAAAATTCTTGGAGAGATCAGGGATACAAGGTGCAGACCTAAACACAATAAAGGCAATATATAGCAGACTCTTAACTAACATCAAATTAAATTGAGAGAAACTTAAAGCAATCCCACTATAATCAGGGACAAGAAAAGGCTATCCACTCTCTCCATATCTATGAGTATAGTACTTGAAGTTTTAGACAGAGCAATAAGACAACTAAAGGAGACCAAGAATCTTCCTTGAAAAGGAAGACGTCAAAATATCTCTATTCACAGATGATATGATAGTATACATAAGTGACCCCCAAAATTCAAGCAGAAAATGTCTGAAGCTGATAGCCACCTTAAGCAAATGGTTGGACAGAAAATTAACTAAAAAAAATCAGTAGCTCTCCCTTGTATAAATGATAAGTATACTAAGAAATGAACATTCTTCATAAAATTCATAAAGTATATAAAGTATCTGGGTATAACCCTAACAAAGCAAGTTGAAGAACTGTATGATAAGAGCTCTAAGTCTTTGAATAAAGAAATTGAAAAAATATCAATAGATGAAAAGATCCTTCAGTCTCATGGATCAATAGAATTAACATAATAAAAATGGTCATTATACCAAAAGTAACCTACAGGCTCAATGCAATTCCCATTTAAATTCCAACACAATTTACAGTCCTTGTAAGAATTACACTGAACTTTATATGGAAAAACAAAATCCAAGTAGAGCTAAAACAATTCGGGATAATAAAAAGAACTTCTGGAGCTTTCACAATTCCTGATTTCAAGCTGTACTAGAGTGAAATAATAACAAAATCCACCTGGTATTAGCACAGAAACAGGAAGATTGATCAATGTACGGGAATTAAAGACCCTGAAGTCAATCTACATACCTATGGACATGTGATTTTTTGAAAAAGAAGTTAAAGCTATAAAATGGAAAAGAAACAAAACATCTTCAAAAATCACTTTTATGTAACAGATGTTTGCATGTAAAACATATAAAAATAAATCCATAATTATTACCTTGCACAAAACTCAAATCCAAGTAGATCAAAGACCTCAACATAAAACCACATACACAAGATCAACAATCAATAAATGGGACCTCACGAAACTGAAAAGCTTCTGTAAGGCAAAGGTCAATGTGAATAGGACAAAATGGCAACTTACAGAATAGAAAAAGATCTTCAGCAACCCTATATCCAACAGAGGGCTGCTATCCAAAATGTATAGATATCTCAAGAAGCTAGACATCAATGGACTAAATAGCTCAATTAAAAATGGAATATAGATGTTCTCATCAGAGGAATCTTTAGTGCTTAAGAAGTACTTAAAGAAATATTCAACTTCCTCAGTCATCGGCAGTATGCAAATCAAATCGACTCTGAGATTTTATCTTATACCCATCAGAATTGATAAGAACAAAAACTCAAGCAACAGTCATATTGCTGGGAATGTAGAGCTAGGGATACAATCCTCCATCATTGACAGGAGTACATTTGCACATCTACTTTATAAATCAATATGATAATATCTTAGAAAATAGAGAATAGTTTTACCCCAGGACCCAGCTCTACCACCCCTGGGCATATACCCTAAAATGCCCTACTATACCACAGGGAAACTTGATCAACTGTGTTTACAGCAGCTTTACTCATAACAGCTAGAAACTAGAAATAACATATCCTTCAATTGAAGAAAGAATGAAAAATGTGGTTCATTTACACAGTGGAATATTACTCAGCTATCAAAAATATTGAGAAATTTTCCGACAAATTGAAGAAATTAGAAAAGATCATCCTGAGTAAGGTAACCAGACTCAAAAAGACAAGCATCGTGTATACCCACTGATAAGTGGATATTAACCAGAAAGTATAGGTTAATCATACTACAATCCACAGAGCCAAAGAAGCTAAATAACATTGAAGTCCCAAAAGGCATGCTGGAATCTCACTGAGAAGCAGAAATTGAATAGATATCTTGGGTGGAGAGAGGGAGAGAACTGGCTGGGGGATGGTGTGGGAGGTAATGAGAGGGATCACGTGTGTGAAGGACAGAGAGATAGAGAACTAGAAGAGAGAAATGGAATCAGTGGTTTGGGATGAATCTCTGGGATGAGCTAGAAAGCTAGGATAATGGAAACTCCAAAGAATGTATGAAGGTGACATTAAGAAAAACTAATAGCATTAGGGGGATATGAAACTTGTAACCAAGCAAGGCTTCCTTCCAATGGGAAGATGGGGACCCCAACCCAGAAACAAAACCTTCAACCAACAATCAGCCCTGCCTACAAGATATACTAGGGTAATGATGGAGCGGAAATTGAGGGACCACCTAACCAATGACTGGCCCATCTTGAGACCCATGCCATGAGAGCGATCCCATCCCTGGCACTATATCCTGCTATAACTTGTCCACAGAAACCTAACATAACTGCCATCTAAGAGGCTTCATACAGAAACTGATGGATACAGATACAAAGACACAGAGCCAAACATTAGGTAGAACTTTGGGAATCCTGTGGAAGACAGCAAAGGTTTGGAGGAACCAGAGAAGTCAAGGACACCACAATAAAACTTACAGAATCAACTAACCTGGGCCCACAGTGGCTCACAGAAACTGAACAAGTAACCGGATAGCATGCACATGATGGATCTTGTCTCTTTGCACACGTGTAATACATGTGCAGGGTGGTCTTTATGATAGATTCTTAACAGCAGGAGCAAGGTTTCTCTCTGACTTTCTTGTCTGCATTCAGATACCTTTCCCCTTACTCGGCTGCCTTGTCTAGGATTAATAGGAGAAAATACACTTAGTCTTACTGCTACTTGATATGCCAAGGAAAGTTTCTATCCATGGAAGTGCTCCTCTTTTCTCAGGAGAAAGTGGCTGGTGATGGAGGGAAGGGAGATGAGAGGGAGTGACTGGAAGAAAGGGAAGGAGTGAGAGTGGGATAGATAAAGGAAAGAGGGAAGGGGGAAGGAGAGAGGGAGAAAGGGAGGGGAAGCTACAAATTGGATATAAAGTAAATAAACAAGTTTAATTAATGAAAACAATACAGACCCTGATCTTTGATGATAAATATAATTATCTGAAGGTATCACCTACAGAAACCATTGAACATGGAGATTTTGAACACATACAGCCCTCACCACTGTGTTCTAAATACTTTGGTACAGGAAGTTACTCGGCAAGCTATCAAAAGAGAAAAGTAAATCCAAACTGAGACACCTTTATAAAGTAGACCTTTATCTACACCACTCTACTACGTACAAGACATTCTAGGGCAATGAATGTTTGAAGTTTTATACGTATAACTAACTAATAACTGATCTAACTTGACTCCCTTTCCAAGAAGTGGAACCCATGCCAGATGCTACTTGGGTGACCAAGAACTTGAAACTAGATAGTCTGGGGAACTAGAGCAAAACCAAACAATATGTCTGAACAAAATTTACTGATAAAATGACTCCTCGTGATATTTTGACCAGCGCCTTGTTCAACCATCCTCAGTGAAGTTTCTTCCTGCACTAAATTGGGACAAATACAGAGAGAGCTACAGGAATTACACAGAGACCAAGTGAGCTTAGAACACTCAGTCTAAGTGGTATACTCCATTAAATCTCTCCTCTCAAAGCTCAGAGAACCCTGTGGAAGAGGAGGCAGGAATAATAGAAGTCAGAAAGAATAGAGGGCACCAAGAAGAATGGCTCTCTAAGGTAGTATGAGCAATAGTTCTTTGGAAGTCACATAGACAAGAGAAGAATGCTCAAAGCCCTCAAGGGTCTGCATCAGGACCTCTGTGTTAATACTGTGACTTCCAGTTTAATGCTTTTATGAGATTTTTGAGCATGTGAAAGAGTGGATCTCTGATTTCTGTGTCCTCTCCTGGGCTCTCGTCCTTCTGGTGGTTTGCCTTGTTCAACTTCAACTTTGATGTGATAGTTTTTGTCTCATATTTTGTTATAGATTATTAAATGGATTAAAGAAAGAATGAGAGAATGAATGAGTGAGTGAGAGAATGAATAAATGAATACTTACCAACTAGGGAATGTGCTATCAGTTGAACTGAGAGAGAGAAAATCCATTTTTTTCCCCAATGGAATGACATTGGGTCTATCAGGTATATCAACCACTAAGAGAAGGTGTCATTTTCACAAATAGTGACAAGAGGCTCCTTGCTTGGGTGCTGGGGACTGGAACCAAAGAAATCTGAAAGAGCACTAAGCACTTAGCTGTAAAACCATTCTCTTGTTCCAATGATATTTTAAGGAGGATTTCTCAGTTACCCAGATTTAAGCACTAGATCTAGGATCATGTTAGGAAGATCTAGGAGCTAGGACAATATCAACTTTCTCTCATTGAAAAACTAAAAGGTGTTAACATTCCCCAGATAATACAAAGTTTTTAGGTAAGCAAGTTATCTTGCTAAAATGGTGCTACTTTGGTCACTGAACAGCAAATACAACAAGAATTACATTTCTTTTTGGAAAAGTTGATTTTGAAGCTATTTCGGGCATATCTTCTAAACAGACAAAGGTTTGAAAAATGTCTTAGGCACTGGCCGCGAGAGAAAGAGCATTTGCCATTTGTGTGTTTAGGGCAGGACAACATTCACCTTAATTATCATCCAAATAGCTAGCTTACTAGTAGGAAAAAAAAAGACCAATCATCAAATTAGTCAAGAACCTATTGATTTCATCTATTCTCAACTTAACATTTTTATAGTGAGGATGTTCACCTATGCTATCTCTTCCCTCCTATGAATGACTTTAGGCTCTCCTCATCAGAAGCAACATGTGTGGGAGAAATTCATCTGACTAATGCTTTTAAGAAAAGAAATGAGTGTGGTTGACTCAGTGTCTCCTAGGTTTCCTTGTACACCCAGCTGCTTTGCAACACACACACACCCTCTATGCTGCCCTACTGTATGGGTGGGAGATGTTGGTGTCTGGTGGCGTGATATAGAGCACCTAAGTCTTTTGTAAATGATAAGCAAGTCTATTACCAAAAATAGCTGAAGATCTTAGCATCAGTTACAATCTGTCTGGCTTATCACCTTTCATTCTACTGTTCTGTCATGTACTGTAGCTTACAAATTAGAAGAGAATGGTTTTATTTCTTTTTATTTTTCTAGAAAATCTAATAATTCTGCTGTAAATTTTCTAAACACCAAAGACTTAAAAGTATTAGCTACTTGAACAAGTAATAATTCATATATCAAATGGTAGGCAGAGAGCTGTTACAGAATGAACCTTTGAAGAATGTTGAAAAAAAATAAGAGAGAATTGTTTGATTTGCAGAAGATACGAATTTGCCAGATGGACATGGTGTTGTTACGTTGGCTTATGCTTAACTGCAGCTTAGTCTTTTCTGGTTGGATGAAATTTGGATGTTAGTTATAAAGTTGCAAGACCAGAATTAGGTTTGTGCACTAAATTAATTTGTAGGGAACATCAACAGTAGAAGACACTAAACGGATTGGTTTTGTTTATGGAAACAACTCAAAGTTGGGAAACACTACATTAGGCTGCAGCGTCTTAATAAGGAAATTCAAGTAAGGAGACAGCCTCAGGCCAGTGGCCACCTACTTGTTTAGCACTAAGGTAACCTGAATCCTGAAGACTGTGTAAGAGCTGTTATTTGTAAACTAAATAAGGCGAAAGTTTCTAATCCAATATTAGTGAAAGGCCTTAAAGAAAAAAGGCTATGTTGATTTTTGAAATTAGAATTTCACAGTGGTTTCTTTACATGGACTTTGCTTAGTATTTAGAAGTTTACTATTGTTTCAGTGAGAACTTGAATTAAGTATGTATTGCATAAGCCTTCGTAAGCTGACATAGTGTTGTTTGCAGTTGGTATTGACCTGACATGCTCGCTCATGACTGAAGAAAACCACTCTTAAACTGAAAATATTTTCTCAAGAAGGTGATATAATTAGATAAAAGGAGATTTCTTGATGTTCCTTCTGATCAGTTAAACAAGAGAAAATTCATTATATATACATTTGTATCATTGAAAATTGAACTATTTCTCACTAAGTTTCAGTATCTCCCAAAAATTACATTAGATCAGAATTCATATCTTTAAAGCAACTACAATCTAACTTATGATGCTAAGATATGACTATTGTGTAACCCTGGCTGTATCAGAGTATATGTTGCATACTGAGTTTACTTTAATGTAGTTGATAAGTGTACTAGAAGAGGGTTAATGAAAACATTTCTAACACATCATCTCGTGTCTTATGTGCATATGCTTTACTTGCTCTCAAAAAGGTCTGAGTGATCTCCAAAACTCTGGTTAAAGATTTAGACTTGTTATAAGGGCTCTCAGGAGCTCTTATTACAGAATGTGACAGGAATAGATTCCATTAATTTATAAAGAGCAGGCCATCAACTTCGATCGAGGCAAGTAACATGCCAATAAATTTCTTGCAAGGGCAAAGACTTGAAAAAGCAATTTTATAAAGATATAACTGGAACATTCTGTCTTTGGATTCTCATTTCTAAGGAAACCTCTCAATGAGTAGGAAGATTAAATATTTGCTTTGGTCTTGATACCAGGGAGAGGTAAGTGTGAAAACATAACAAACTTGCTGCTTAATTGGGAAAACTAAGAATTTGGATATTTGAAATGTTGTGATTTGGGGAGGAAGTACACACATATATAAAAAAGTAAAAAATGAAATTTTGGAGATGGGGCCAGCCAGATGTGAAGGCAGAGGCTAGATAACCCCTTCTTGCCCCTATAAATGCTTGCCAGAAACTAGGCTCAGGCTCCACCTTCCTGCTGTGTCATGGTTGGCAAGGAGCCCAAGCTTGAGCTTGAATAAAGAGACCCTAATGCAATTACATCTGAATTAGTTCCTTGGTGGTCTTTTGGGTTTCACAAACACTTCCTGGTGCAACAATAGTACTTTGTGAGTGGGGAGACATTATGAGTAAGTAGATGGTGCCAATCTTGACAATTATTATATTGAGGAGGGCCTCTATGAAGGACCTTGGGAAGAAACACCAGATCGCAAATCTGAATTTATTTTACTTTTTAAAGAATTTTACCTTTTTTTTTTACAGGAATTATGAATTATAATATTTTTATATTTGGAATATGGGAATTTAATTTAGGTATTATAATCTTTTCTTTTGAGTACTATAATGGGAAACAGCTTAAATTCAAATATTGAGAGAACATGGTTAACCATATTTAAATAAAGCATTAAAGATTATTTCAATAGTCATCACTTAATCTCATCTAGTGTTTTATCTACTGGTGTTTAATTTTATCTTCTAAGCAGGTAGATTATATTGAAGAGAGTGGTCATGCATAATTCGTATTGGGAAACTGGGAAAAATTGAGCTCAGGGTTTAGCAAAGGTTTTAAGTTACTTTACTTAATGACCTGTTCTAAGCCAGTGCTTCTCTTGAGTTTAATGTACACAAGAATTACCTAGGGATTGAGTTAAACTATAGAATAAGTAGTTTCTGACTAGGCTAGATGTTCTGCATTTCTAACAAGCTCCCTAGTGAGGATGGCACACCGAATCTGCATTTGTGAGGTTCTCACCCATTTCCAAATGGTCAGAGTCAACATATAACTTTCTGCCAATAAAATCAGGAGGCCTAACAACAACATCATTACTAGAGAGTCCTCATGAGGCAGGGAAGATGACTGTCCTAATAGGTCATCCTTCTCTTCTGACAGAGAGAGCAGCCAGGGTCATAGGTGACTGAGAAATAATTGCATAAATTAAGACAAGAAAAAAGTATGACAATATTTAGTTCACATTTTCTTTTTTCTTTTTTTTTTTTTTTTCGGAGCTGGGGACTGAACCCAGGGCCTTGCGCTTGCTAGGCAAGTGCTCTACCATTGAGCTAAATCCCCAACCCCTAGTTCACATTTTCATGAGTGAGGAACACATTCTCTTCTCATGATCTGAACAAGGATGATCTGAACAGCTACACTTCAAGACTTCCATCTTCCTGTTCCATTTGCTTGATGATCTCAGCAAGTCTGTACTCTCCCCTGGTGGTATGCAGCCTACCTTTCCCACTTTCTACAGAATCAGTGTTCTCTGCTCAAGAAGGCCAACCCTGAGCAGTGTTTCATTTTAAGATGGGTCTGTCTTGCCTGAGGCAAACTATCAAATGCAAGCAAATTTCTATACAGTTTTGAGTATTTCTTTTTTCTTCCTTCCTTTTTTTAACGTTCTTCTTTTTTCTACCTTTCATTCTATTTTTTAAACCAAGACCAATTTATTCAAACCAATTCACAGACAAAATAGTTAAAGGAAGCTATTCACTTTCCCATTTTAAGCTCTATACATGTTAGGGAATATTCATCTTATAAGACTTAAACAGGAGACCAAAACAAGGAAAGACTACGTGTGAGAAGAACACATCAGTCACACCCACCCACACACACCCACCTCCCACACACAAACACACCTATACTCACAAAGACATACACACAAACAATAAAATTTAGATTTTTTTATTGGATTTCAACTCTATCATAGTGTTATCATCTTTTATTTTTGTTGCTGCTGGTGGTGGCGGTGGTGGTGGTGGTGGTGGTGGTGGTGTATGTGTGGGGTACAAATATAAATAGAATTGTAATTGGGTCAGGGAGAGGATCACATTGTTCCACATCTTGCTGAGGAATTATTGGCAAGTGATGAGTGCTAAGGTGAGAGTCAGTGTTCTTCAGGGATTTTGCCCCAGACAGCTTTCCTCACATTCTGGTAGATAGTCCTAATCTGATACTCACTGTGGTCTCAATAAATGAGCTTTGTAAATTTTAAGAATCAATTCATAAAAATACTAGAGAAAAGTGGTAAGGGCCAATAAGTGAAGAATTAGAAAGGAACTGAGACACAGATTGGAAAACATACTTAACATGCCTAATGGAACCTTCAGACTGTTGATATGATGATGATTATGATTATGAGGAGGAGGAGGAAGAAGAAGGAGATAAAGATAAAGATGATGTCCTTCCGGGCTTCATCTGCAATCAGAGCTAAGGCTAACCCACAGCCCTCCTGACCCCAAACCTGCACAGAGAGAGCTGATCTCCCAGGAGTGCTTTCACTCCTAAGCCCACAGGTGAGCCCTGCTTTCACCTCACTATCTGGCCAAAGAGGGACCTGCCAGGCTCACACAGGGCAAAGTAGCCTGAGACAGGAGCCTTCTGGTATCCATCTGCATCCAGCAATAAGGCTGTCCACAGACTACTAGGAGAGAATTGGTATCCCAGGAATGCTCTCACTCCTAAGATCACAGGTTCACAGGCACACCGGTGGGACAAGCTCCAATCAGAGACAGCAAGACCAACAAATACCACAGATAACCATATATCTTGCAAGAGGTAATATCAAGAACCTAAGTAACAGAAAACAAGATACTTGGCATCATCAGAACCAGTTCTCCCACCACAGCAAGGCACAGGGGAAAACTTCCTGAACATAACAGCAATGGCTTATGCTCTAAGATCAAGACTCAACAAGTGGGGCCTCATAAAATTACAAAGGACACTCTCAAAAGGAACAAAAGGCAACCAACAGATTGGGAAATATCTCTATAATTATATATTCATTAGAGGGCTAATATCCAATATATACAAAGAACTGAAGAAGTTAGACTCCAGAGAATCAAATAGGCCTATTAAAAATGGGGTACAGAGCTAAACAAAGAATTCTCAACTGAGGAATATTGAATGGCTGACAACATCTAAAATGTTTAACATCCTTAGTCATCAGGGAAATGCAAATCAAAACAACCCTGAGATTCCACCTCACACCAGTCAGAATGGCTAAGATCAAAAACTCAGGTGACAGCAGATGCTGGCCAGGATGTGAAGAAAGAGAAACTCCTCCATTGTTGATGGGATTACAAGCTGCTACAACCACTCTGGAAATCAGTCTGGAGGTTCCTCAGAAAATTGGACATAGTACTACCTAAGGATCCAGTGATACTGCTCCTGGGTATACACCCAAAAGATATTCCAATGTATAAAAAGGACACATGCTCCACTATGTTCATAGCAGCCTTATTTATAATAGCCAGAAGCTGGAAAGAACCCAGATGTCCTTCAACAGAGGAATGGATACAGAAAATGTGTTACATTTACACAATGAAGTACTACTCAGCTATCAAAGACAATGACTTCATGAAATTCATAGGCCAGTGGATGGAACTAGAAAATATCATCCCGAGTGAGGTAACCCAGTCTCAAAAGAACACACATGGTATATACTCTCTGATAATTGAATTTTATCCAAAAGCTTGGAATACCCTAGATACAATTCAGAAATCATTGAAGTTCAAAAAGAAAGAACAAAATGTGGGCTTCAGTCCTTCTTAGAAGGGGGAAGAAAATATATACTGGAGGAAATACAGGGGCAATGAGTGAAGCAGAAACTGAACAAAAAGCCACCCAGAGATTACCTCACTTGGGGATCCATCCCATATGTAACCAACAAACCTAGTCACTATTGCTGATGCCAAGAAGTGCTTGCTGACAGGAGCCAGATATGGATGTCTCCTGAAAGGCTCTGCCAGAGCCTTACTGATATAGATTAAGATGTTTGCAGCTAATCATCAGACTGAGCACAGGTACCACAATGGAGGAGTTAGAGAAAGGACTGGAGGAGCTGAAGGGGTTTGCAACTTCATGGGAAGAACAACAATATCAATCAACCAGATCCCTCAGTGCTCCCAGGGACTAAAACACCAACCAAAGCATACACATATGTGGACCCATGGCTCCAGCTGCACATATAGCAGAGGACAACATTGTCAGACATCAATAGGATGAGAAGCTCATCAGGTCAGGTAAGTGCTCTTTTCATCAGTGTAGGGAAATGCTATGGTGATGAGGTGGGAATGGGTGGGTGGGTTGGAGGAGGAGAAACATCATAGAAACAGGGGGAGGGTGTATGGGAGAGGAATTGGGGAAGGGGATAACATCTGGAATGTAAATACACAAACTATCCAATAAAAAAGGTGAAGATGATGTTGCTGAATATGATGTGTTTGACAGTGAAAGCATAAATCCCTAAGCAAATCTCCAAGGCTTCAGAGTGGTCATTCTACCTCTATGGTTCATTGGTCAGTGTTTCTGCATCCATTCTTTCTGGAATTTTATTCCTTTAGACATTACTTTTTTTATTTCCTCCAAGTTTTCAAACTCAGGATTAGAATTTGAAAGTTTATTAATGTCTCCAAAAAATAATATAAAATAAAACCAACAATAAAACTTAAACAGGGCATTTATCAAATGCTTCCTCATATTTTTTCCCGATTAAATTATGGAACATTTTAAGCTCCCAACTCCCAATTTATAAGTTATGTAGCTAGAAGGAAGAGGATGAGTCAGCACTATTTCTTCCTTTCTCGTCATTTTCAGGAGCATATAAACACAGAACAAAGATACTAAAAGTGATAGCTCTGTCTACTCAGTTTCAATTTATTTAGCATTTATAAAACTTTAAATATGCATATGTAAATAGTCATCGACAATCCAGAACATGTATTCTATTCCCGCCCCCCCCAAAAAATACAAACAAACAAAACCCATATAAAAGTTCTTTGCCAAACTTGGTTTTCCACACCTGTATGATGAGCTACAAAGTCCTCATGATGGAGAGGATGTGGATCTGAAAGAAACAGGGAGGCATACAGAGGAGGGTTTGGAAGCAGGAAGGGGAAAGGAGAAATGTCGTAACTGTAATATAATCTCAAAAATAAATAAATTAAAAAATAGTGAAGGTGCATGTCCTGTGGAGGTGGGGTGGGATGGGTAGGAATCCATTAACATGACAACTAACTTAAATACAAATGGAATATATAGGTCATAGCGGTTGGTGTCATCACGTCTCGCTGTCTGTCAAACAAGAACAGCTTGAACTGCCTATGTACTTACCCCATAATCATAAATGTCAGGGATCCAAGGGGTTCAAGAATCTGAGGCCCTTCCAAACATAGTGAGGATGCAGTAAGACCCCAGTAACACATTTGGAAGAGAAGTCTAAGAAGGATCTAAGAGGTCTATTTATATGAAAGGAGCGCTTTGATCTACCGCCATTTGTACTTTAGCTTGTAACCGGTCAATATGGAAATACAGTTTCCATTTCACTGTAATATTGCCTGTGAATGTCTTAATATGGCGAAAATTAGTAGCTAACCATACCCTCTTTGGATTGGTAACACAGTCTAATTGTAATTCAACCCACCACTGCTGATTACCTGTACTTGGCTCAAACTATTGGTGGGGCAGCTTTTACAGCTCCTGATTGGCTGCCTATGACCGGTGGTCTTTCCTGGAATTGACTTTGTTAGGACTTTTCCATTTATGTGAAACAGAAACTTGGGCCTAGTATCCAAAGATGCTGGTTTGCAGCCTATCATGGAATCAGCCTGGATCTGGATGGCTGACACGGTCCTCTCACTGTACTGAAACATGGAAGTCAGTTTAGTTGTTGCCGTAGTATTTTCTTGGTGTATATCACTGTAAATGTGCACAAATCTAAATCCAACTTGGTATCTCAAAAAAAAAATCACAAAATATTCTGAAAATTTTAAACTAAAAATGCCCTAAAACAAATACAATTGTGAGAAAAAATACGTTAAAGATTTTCATAGAAAATCTTAAAGTGTGTACCATAAAAAAAGAAAATTATGAGCTTTGAGTGTACAAACATTCAAGTAAAACCAACCACACCTATACGCAAAGAAATAACACTTACTTAAATAAATACTCATCACAGTTTTTAATGGTAATTTGACTGTCTGTATCTGATAGAAGGACATAATTGTTTCTTATTTATGCTCCTCAGAGGCCAGTTTAGTTCTTTTAAGTCCTCTGACAGCACACTACCACACTCAATGTTTTCACATTCTCAGCATTTGCCTGAAATTGCCCATTCCTAAATTAGCCTCTATAGCAATTTCATGGATATTTTAGTTTAAATGTTGCGTTTCCTTTAAGCTATCCACACTGCCAGTGTCAAATTCCCATTGGCAATACCACAGCTCATAAGCATGTGAGCCAGGTATCAGCAGGAAGGGAAAGAGTATCTATTGTGTCATAGCTTTCGTAATTAGCCACTTTGTGGAAAGAATCACGGTCTCACAAAGGCATCTGGAATTAGCTTCGCAGGGTGACCTCTTTCTACACCTATATTGTCAGCAGGCAGGGCTCAGCTGGAGAACTGAGGGCCCTCTGTGTTGGAGCACAGTCAGAAAGCTGCCACACCTGCAGCCTCAAGTGATGAGCTTTGAAAGAGAAATTACTGGTGTCACAATTAACCTTGACGAGCCGTGATCTGTGAATAAATATTCAGGTTAAAAGCATATAAAAATCCAGAGCAGAGTTCGTGGAAGTATTATCAAAGCCATAAATTCAGCTGCAGAAAGACATACTAAATTAGGTATCATGTGAGTACAAAATATGTACAGTTGGTGTAGCTTATTTTGTCTTTGCTCTTAAGAGAATGTTTGCACTCACTAAAGAAGTACAAAGGATTTATTTTATATGACACTACCTTATAGCAATAAGTCACAAACTGCATCACGCCGGGAATTTGCTGGGTGGAGTCTTAAAAATGCAGATATCCATTTGCTGGACCCTTCTCATGTCAGTCTCATGAAATATTTAATGTATGAGAATTTCTAGTTCAGAGCGGGTCTTGTGTTGCACTGATTCTACTTGTGCTGCTTTGAATGAGATGTGATCCTCGCGGGCTTATGTGTGGGAACACTTGATCCTATTCTGCAGACCCTGCTTCAAAAAATAGTGGAACGAGGCGGCAGCTTCTTGGAAAAAGCACGTCAGTGTGATGTCATACAGCCTTCTGTAGGTTGATATAGGTGAGGGCTGCCGCAACTTAGGTCAAAGCCCATGATTGAACAGTAAAAAGTAGAGTGAAGACAAAGATTTTGTAAAGCAGGAGAGAAGAAGAAAAGGAGGCAGAAAAGGAAATGCAAGTGCAAGAGCGTGCACGCATCTGTGCGCACAAACACACCCATGCATTGTTGCCCTCCTATAGGCTAAGGAAGCTCAGAAAATGTAAAGATTTTTTATCATATAACCACTGCAGTATAAAAAATTATTAATCATAGTATAAATTGTACCCTTCAAATTATGCCGTGCTCTATTTTTATTTAATGAATTATAAAATAAATTTTAAGGCATCTTAAAATTTTTCCTTAATCCATGAGTTATTTAGAAATGACATGTTTAAACAAAAAATATTTTAATTATGGATGCATTGAGGTTATCTGTTATTAAAGAGTCCCTGCATGTGGCACTAACAGTTTAATCCTTAAAACAAATAATGAATTACTTCTATTTTATTAAAAAACATTTTAAAAATTCTGAATAAAAGCACTGCTAAAACAAAGATGCAAATAAATAAAGAAAATATTTAAGTATAAAGCACTGGTTTCCAAGTTGTATAGAAAAATAGGCTCAACTATAAGAGCTAAACAAAAACTTCAGATAACAGGCTATGAAGAGTGTAGATGTCCTGTGAAGGGACACTTAAAGCCATTAGTCATTGGGCACCACAGAGTTGAAAGAATAGTAAGCTATCACTGTATCCTTTACAGAATAAAACAGAAAGAAAGAAAAATGAAGGGCAAAGTTGACGAAGGGCTTGTAAGAGAGAAGAAGACCAGAAAGGAGGAAGAAAACAAGAAAGTTATTTTCAAATTTTAAAAAGCGTATAGTTCAATGTGGAGATGATATATATCAAATTACAAAGTCAGGTAAGCATGTGAACATTTTGAAATGCCCATAAAGTAAACCACTGTACTTGAGCCAAGTTCAGTGCCACTGATAAATAGAACTATATAAATGAGTCTTCAGAGCATAATACTGAATAAAGATGGACATTTGTTCAACACATGTCATGATTGCCTTCTTATAGCATTCCGTCAATGACAAATATGTTTGCAAAGAAAAAAAAATGTGTGTCAAATATTTGGGGAAGGAAGAGTGTGACTTGAGTAGCTCGGAGGGAATACTCTATGCTGATAGATTGTTCTAAGTATTCAAATTCTGTTTGTATTGAAGACACTCATCAAACGCTGCTTTTTTAAAGGGATAATTTTTGTTTATGAAATAAGTAACTCAACAAATGTCACTCTTCATAAAAAGTTGTCTTTGGTGGATTGGTTCAGAAATACCTCAGTTTCTGGGTTTTTCACACAGTCATACCTTGGATAGCAACCTGATGTGTAGAATAGGGATATAAGATACAAACTTACACATCTCAAAAGCTTTCCCCACTGGCCCCAGTCCTAACATAAGTACTTGTTCTTTTCTTCTAGATGTGGAATGTCCTGCTGAGATTATTAAAGAAAATCAATTCATCATGTCTTTGTGAACAAGCACAGTCATCCATTTTATTAATAAACGTGGAGATCCATTATATAATATCTCCCTGCATCAGCTTTTTGAGGAAAGTCACATTGACTTGGATGTACCAAGTCAGGCCAGGGACATTTTAAAATCTCGTTGGCACAAGCAAGGGGAAAGGATTTGGACCTGACTACTTTCAGGGATATAGAAAAGTTCATTCTGTCGAGAGCTTCATAAAGATCCACTCCAAGGCTTCATGGAGATGTAAATTTAGCAGGCTTACTCTGCCTATGAGTCTCAAATGAATTGAGCTCATAACACCTGTGCTCAGCGGTCTACTGGAGGCTTATTTGCTGCAGGTGCAAAGTGCAGTGATGGACTGATGTTAAGTTTGTATATGGTGCCCGCAGACTGTGATTTAGCTCTCTCCCCTCTCAGAACCTATTTCCCAAGACATTATGCTCTTTTATATTAAAAATTGGTAATTGCTTTCTTAAAACTATTGTGGGTCAGAAGCCAAGTTGTTTTATGAACTTTTATATCTATACTATAGCTACTGCAGTTGATGCAATGTAAAATGAAATACATACTCTAAACCCGTAGACAAGTGCTTATAGTTTTCAATCATGGGCATGGTATAAGAAACACAAAAACCAACAAAAAAAGTCTTTCTCTTCAAGTTCTGCTAAATTTTGATGTTCGAATGGGAAGCACAATCTACTGCTCCATTTCGAAAACTAACAATATTTTAACGAGAATGCAAGTTTTGTAATATTTATAATGAAATATTATTTTCCACTTTACCATATTTTCAGTAGAAAAAAAATGGAATAGGTATTTTCCAGTACTGATGACTATCACAAATTCCAAAAGAATATTAAATGTTTTAATTTAAAATCACAGTTATAAATATTTTCTGCCATGGAATATTATCTAATTTAAATTGTAAATGATCTTGAAATAGAATCCAATCAGACATTACAAATGTTCCTAATCATTATAAAGCCTGGGCTAATTAGTGGTGACTGCTTGTAAGGCTCTCTTTCCGAGCGATATTAATCTAATTTATGTTCACATCTCTAAATTATTTGTAAACTTTTTGTCAGTTTGCTGGACAAAGAACCACAGCACAACAAATATTTCAAGTTAATCTAAGGTAATTTTCTATGGTGCAGTAATTTGCTTTTGACCAAAACAGATGGGCATCGCATTCATTCTAACAAATGTCAGCCTTGTTTGACAAGGGCACCATTCTGCTTGATAGGGGTTCACATTTCATCATGCTCCTGGTACTCGCTGTGATTTAGTTTTGTGCTGTCAGCAACATATTAGGATTGAATCTTGGCTACGTGCGCGAGCTCTCTGCCCCACAACTCATGATTGTTGACAGTTCAGAGGGAACCTGACTTAAAAATAGCACCATCATAATCAGTTGCAGATAGATGAGTACAAAAGCCACAGGCGTGAACCTTACCACCTAACATGAGCTTGGAAGAAGTTACGTTTAGGGTTGCCCTTAGCAACCCAGCTGGTATACTGTCCTCCATTCAGGTACTAGTTGTTTGTCTGCTGTATGGGAGTTTCCTGGTTATCAGGGGCTCTTTGTTTCAACCATTTATTTTCATATGCAGATGACTTCTCAATATTCTCTCTAGGTCACCTACTGTCAGAACACTTCCAATAATACCTTGGAGTTTAATAGTATTTTCCACTTTCTTTGTCCTATCATTGATACTACCCAGAATATTTTGTCATACATTGAGTGGATTTATAGCAAGTGTTTGCAAGGTCTGTTCACTATCAGACAGATCTCCCAAAGCTAAACATGAAGTGAGGTTTGAAAGTGAACATAGCATCTCACAGAGAAGTGCTATGCTTGCAATCAACAGCTCAGACCAGAGAAACAGAAGGCCTGAGTTCCAGGATAGTTCAGGCCAAATAAGGAAATGAGAGACTGATGCACATAGGGGGAAGAGAGAAGGAAGAGACAGGATGAGGGAGAGACTGGGTTAGGAGAAGGGAGATGCTTTGCATTGTTTTAGAAGTAAATGAACCTATATAATCCCAGGTTATGTATGTTTTTGATGAACTGCATAGATTTCTATTCTAAAACAAGCTCTTGTTTTTGTAAAATACCTTTGACAATAAAAATATTACATTATGGTAATGTATGAAAAGTATATAATTTAATTGTGGCTACATCAAACCTATTAATAAATTTCATTTTAGGATAGCACAAGACATTTAAGAAGTGTACTTGAAGACAACTAATGCAGAAATCTCACATTCACTGGTCAACTTACAGCCATTTGTTCCCTCATCAAGGTCAAAAAAGACT
Source organism: Rattus rattus (assembly GCF_011064425.1). Classification (NCBI taxonomy): domain Eukaryota; kingdom Metazoa; phylum Chordata; class Mammalia; order Rodentia; family Muridae; genus Rattus; species Rattus rattus. The sequence goes on from NC_046165.1 coordinate 13,292,646, forward strand.
TCAGACATCATCATTCTTGAGAGAAAGTGTTTACATTTACGGTGTATCAGCTATAAATTACTAAAGCTTCCTATACCCAGTTCTCCCTTTAGCTAATGAATAGGAAATATAACTAATATGATTTTTAAGTGTTATACGGCAATTAAAATAATTTCAAATGATTTTAAAATGCCAGCCTTTAAAAAGGCATTCTGAGTTGATATACATGTATTTGCAAATTAGTCCCAAATGATAATAACTTTCCCAAAATATAACATATGGAAACATTTTAAATGTTATAAGAAAGTGTGTATATTACCTCTCAAACATTAGGTAGACACTTGGCATTGTTTTCCTACATTGAGCATTATTATATTCTTATGATAGATGTACTTAGAGCAACATTGACCCTGGGACATTTTTAAGTCTTTCTTCAAAGTCCACGAGTGAGATCAACTTGGATGTGAAACAATCCCAGAAAGGTTTCATTAATTGAATCATTCCATGCAAAGTATATCTGCCATCAAAAGTTCAAAGAATTTGAGAATTGTATGATCCTATCTAATCCCTCTGTTCATCTCTAACTTGTTCTAACTTCATGCCTTTTTAAAACATAATCTATAATGTCCAGCTGGTGCTGCCCATCAATTTATGTGTGGTAGGTCATCCTCTGGAGCAGGAGAATCCTAGCCTATCTGGTGTCATAGCCTCAAGAAAAGAGTAAGGAAGCCCTGCAGCAGCACCATTCCACTGATAAATAGCTCCTCATTATGCGGGGAAGGGGCTGGAGATTACATACAGCCAGAGGGACTCGACTCCCTTGTTCTCCTGTAGGTCAGATCAGGTGACCACAGCTGCGGTTAGTCCATGATTCCCCTACCCTGAGGACTGTGCTTCATAGAACTTCATGTTCCATCTCCTACAAACGTCTTGCCTTTCATCAGCAATGTCTTCGGTCCTTGATGGTATTGGGGTTAATGTAGATGTGCCATTTATCGTTGGGCTTAAAATTATCTCCTGAATTCTTTCCTTTCCTTTGCCTTCCTTTTTCCTTTCTATTCTTTTAATTTTTTTTTCTAGAATGGGGAGAATTTATTTCTTCTGACAACTCTTGGTCACGCTCCATTACTGAGGCATGTCTGGGCAGGAATTTAAGGCATGAATCTGGAGTCAGGAGCCGAAGCGAAGAACTTGGAGTAATGCTACAGCCGCTCGCTCATAACCTCAGCATCCTTTAAAACACAACCCAGGACTATGGATATTAGGATTGGCCCAACACCCGGGAGGGAGTACCAAAGCACTCATTTATCAAAACGATATTCTACAAACTTATTTGGAGTAAATTTAGAAAAGACATTTCTTTGTATTGATAATAATTTTTCATACAATATATTTTCCCAGGTTCTCTCTAGCATCTAACCCATCCAAATCCACACCCTGTCTTTCTCTTTCTTATTAGAATACAAACAGATATGGGAAACATAATAACAAAATAAAATAAAATAGGGCAAAACAAAAACAAACAAACTGGAATATGTGATTGTTGCTCTAAAAGTTTGTAGAAGTGTTTAGTTTATACTTTATAACTGTATGCGACATCTTTTAAACTCTAACATAGCAATAGGTGCATCCTTATAACTGGATATGCAGGCACCCACAGAAAATGGATATGTGGCAAGAATTAACATCTTTTACCAGTAAAGCTTTGTGCTTTTATCTAAAAATATAGCCTCATATATTCACTAGCTTTAAATTCACTTGAAACATGAGAGAACATGACAATCATGCAAGACATTTTGAGAGAAGAATTGGGGGATTCTGAATTCAAAGATCAGAATTAGAAACAGAATATATAGCTGCTAAAAATTTAAACTCAGCACATAATGATTATAATATACATTTACATGAAAACTGACAAGGTCTGAGATCGTTTCGCAGCCATGATTTTTAACAATAAAATTTCTCTGACATTCTAAATTTAAGTTTGAAGAAACCATATCCCTGATAGATTAATTACCCCCACTCCTAATTTACAGAGCTGAGAAATGGAATGTTCAAGTTAGACCCCAGATGGTCTTATTCTAAAATATGTTTTGCAAATTAGTATAGAGGTTTCTCTTAAAGCTAAATGTGGAAGGTCCGTGAGAGCTGCACCACTCTCAAGTAACATCTAAAGGACTCGATCTTCAACCATGCACATACTTGCTTTTCTCTGTTTATAGCTGTTTTTTCATATTAAAAGAGCGTTGAGTTGGGGATTTAGCTCAGCCGGTAGGAGCGCTTACCTAGGAAGCGCAAGGCCCTAGGTTAGGTCCCCAGCTCGAAAAAAAAAAAAAAAAAAAAAAAAAAAAAAAAAAAAAAAAGCGTTGAATCAGCCTAGATGCCTATCAGTAGATGAATAAATTAAAATAGAATTCAATTAAATTGCATTTAACTGAAAAGAAAAATAGGTTATGAACCTCCCTGTTTAAATAAGAAATAGACGCAAAAGAAAACACGGTGGGTTAATAGCAATATTTAATATCTTGTAATAGTGGCAGAAATGTTTCAGAAGAGTTTTTCAGAAGCAATACATAGGATGTTGCTTTTAATAAACACAACAATAAAGGAATCTGCCAACAAGCTGAGACTGTTAAGAAAATGTCATGTCAAGTAAGATTGTTTCATATAGAATGGATTAGTATGTAAAATTGAAGAAACACAGAAAAGAGACTTTAAAAAATTAATATTTTGTAGTAGAATACCATTGGTGATCTTGAAAAAACTAGTTTCTTACATAGTACTGAAGTTAAAAATGTAATCTTTATATGCTAGAAGCCAGGATTATTTTTGGATTCACATCAAAATGCATACTTGATGTTTGGGCTATACTGTTACTTCTTGACACATGGTCCATTGGTCTGTTCTGCTACAGACTGCATAGACGCTTATACTCACAGTCTCCGAGCACTTTTGTTACTTCCTCTATTTCTCAGACTGAACTATACCATTTCAATATTCATTTATACACTACAAATAAAGCTGGCATTTTAATCTTGCAAAGTGACTGGAGTAAGTTATTAGATACTAGGGTCCCTGTAACCCTTCAGCTTTCATGACGTATAGGAGCTCAATATAACAAATGTGTTCAGATTAACAAAGGCCAGAAAGGAAGATACGACAAAATACAAGGTATTCCGTAAGCCATTTAAATGACCACAATTTACTTGTACATTAATTCCATTTGCCTGAAACAAGTCACCAAATTTGCAAAATATAGATAACAGAATCCTCTTTGAAATGGATGAATAACATTAAAAGAATAAACTGATGATTAGCCATTTGTACAGATATCTTATTTGTGTTGTGCATTTATAGATCTGTAGAATCTCACAGGTGAACAGAATGTCAACAACTCTTTAATAGAGGGTTTACTAAATATTTCCTTAAGGGAAATCTTTACAGATAGTTACAACGCAACTTCTATAACCACAACAGGAACATATAGTCCAAACTACTACATTCTTATGTTTTCATTCTCTCTCACTAATGACTCTCAAGTAGAAAATAATTTGTAGAAACTCACAAAATACATTTTGAAATGCAGAATCCTTAACATTTTCAGATTTAATCTAAAGAAGATAAACCTACGAAATTCAGGGGGAAGGTGGAGTGGTGGTAAAGAAAAGAAATTACAGTGGAACAAATGGAGGGTAGAATTTACCAAATACATTATACCCTTTCTTGAAAGTCTAATCTTTTAAATTAAAAAGTGGGTTTTTCCCAAAGGTATCTGCTTATTAAAATTTATTTCATATGGTTTATATATATATTAGTTTTATTAATTTTATACATAAATATTTGTAATTATATGCTTTTTGTAAGCTTAACATATACATACAGATACACATTTGATTAATGCACACAGAGTTGTTGACTAGGCTCATATGCATGACATTTTTGAATGAAAAACATATCAGTCAAAACTTGATTAGCCTTCTTGTTATTGTGGTCTTATAAAAATTAATTTGCAATATTCCGATGGCCTAAGTATTTACATATTAGTTTACTTTTAATAGTAAGTTGATTAGAATGAATAGGATGTTACCTCAATGTTAGACTCAACAGACATTTGTTTAGAGAAGAAACTATACCTTTTCTTTAAATTATGTCTGTTGTGTTTGATAATTTGTAATTCACATTCAGTACCACTTAGAGAGATATTGAAACTAGTAGTTATTATCATCATTATACAGATGGACAAATAGGTTCAGGATTCAGAGCTCTTAGAAAATTACAGAGATGAATGGGGAAATCATATACATTTTATATAATATATATAATTCTTCACAATTAAAAATGATACTTATAAAGATATTTTCAGAATCAGGATATAGTAGAAAACAACATAGGTGTTCAGGGTCCCAGTCTGCTTGTGCTTAACAGATTTGGGGAGATAATAATTCTTGAATTATTTTCAAGATGACAGTGAAATTATTTTAATGATCATTTACAGAAACTCAAGAGTTTTGAGGCAATATAAATATATATATATATGTATATATATACATATATATAATTATCTTACCCATAACCTGGGATTATTTATAAGTTAGTTGCTATTTTTATATTGTTGGAAAGATAAATGACACCTAAAACTTTTAAGTAAATTTCCCATTGTAAAATACATAGCAAGTGTGCAGAGTTCCATTTCCTTCCCAGCTGAACCTATAACTAAGCGACACGAGGTCAGATCAGTCTCTGCTCATGTCATGTGCAGCCCCCATTCTAAGATTACGTAAGGTCTAGGCATGCTGCCTAAGCTTAATTATAGACACGATGAGCTGAAGTCTAGATGAAGACTACAATGAAAAACCTGGGATAATGCTTTAATATTTTTACTTTGCCCTCATTTTAGTTTAATTATGTTGTAAGAGAAACTACTCTGGAAAATGTTTAAAATTGTAAATTAACCAGGTTAAGAAATTATAATCAAAGGATATATTAAATTGGACAGAATATTAAAACAAACTACCTTAGGATAAAAATATTGAACAGAGTAATAAAAACACCTTAGGATTCTTAATCTGAGAACAAGGTTGATAATACTTAACTCTAGTAATCCTGAGAAAAGTTGTCTTAATCAGTAATGTGGCTCTAAATGTGATGAAGATGAAGCCCTGGGTTTAGAAATTATGATAGCTTCTCAAGTCTTTCACTTGTCTTTCTAACTTGACAGGAATGTTGCAGAAAAAAAAAACTGCTGAATTATTGCCCGAAAAATCCAATGCACTAGAAACATTGACAGTAACAGAAACTTGAGCTGCACAAAGAAAGGCTTAACCTGAACCAAAATTATTTCCTTTCATGTATAACAATTTATGCTGTGAAAAGGTCTGAACTCAGTAGTGGATAGAGTTAGAAAAGTCAAAATATCACATATATAATACCATACATGGGAAGATAGTGTTACAGTTACTTTTCTCATCCTACAGACAACATATTAGCTATACATATAATCACCATGCATATATACATTTATGTATGTATATACATACAGGGAGATAGATCATTTGAAGTGTATGGTATCAGTTGAAATTGCTCATGATTTCTAGAAGCCCAAATAAATTGGAAATCAGTTTTTCAGTCAAGGCACACGCGGTAATCTAAAAAGTTTTCCTACATACTTTCACTAAAACACTGAAATAAAGCAAAAACAAACTGTTATGTATTGTAGCAAATATTAAATCATTAAGGTCTATCTTATAGGTGCCCAGGAACACACAAGTATGAGTGAGACAAAAGTGTGATACATATGTGTATATGTAATGCCCATCTATTATATAATATCAAGAATATACCCAAGATTCTCAGACACTTTTGAATTCATTTCTATAGTTTTTTAAAAGAAAGAGAACAGACTGGAGAATATTTAATTTATGAAATATTACCAAAGGTTCACTTCTCCCTGGTAGTGTGAGTAGAAACTTGGAGTACTATAAAAGCAAATAGTAGGATGTAGTTTTCCAAATATGACTAGCTCTTATCATATGTAATGGCTGAAGTATATGGTATCATCTGCAAAAGAGTCTTACTATCAAGTTTTGGGCAAGAACAATAGCATTGTCATGATAAATTTCAGGGCAAAGACAAATGGAAGCTTATAGCTCTAAATGAGGTAACTGACGCCTGGCAGTGTCCTTGCTATTGAATAATCTATGGTGTTGGGAAGATGCATTACTCCACCATCATTGAAAAAAGTATTGGAAAAAATATATACATATATATAATATTATATATATATATATAATGTCTGTTTATAATAATTGAGCCATACAATGTTTTTGAGAACCTTGGTGTTACTATGCTCTCCTTATACAATTTCTTTTTATTTTTTTCTAACAATTTTACTCTTCACCTTCCATTATTCAGACTTCTTTTCTTTTTGTATTCAGACTTCTTATTTCATGATTGTATTATATTCCCTTCCTTTCAAAGCCACCACTGTGGTCTCTTACTAGTTTTCTGCCATATATGAGAACTATAACTTAAAGATTCAAAGAAAACACTTACATGAGGTTAAAGATGCAACATATGCCTTTACTCAACAGGATCATTTTGAGCTCCATATATTTAATTGTGTGTTAATACTTTAATTTTCCTTTACAGGTGAATAAAATTACATTATCATTATATGTAGTGAACCCATTTCATTAAGTTAATGATTATTTATTGTTCGCATTTTCTGATTATTGTGAGTAGAATATCAGTGAGAATGAGTAAACACTGATCTATGAACCCCATAGATATAAAATCACCTTTCCTTAAGATTCCAAGAGGCATGGTTAAGGAAGCTCTGCAGCAAATCAGCATTAGCAAGCTACTGAGGCACCATTGCACACATGCACCACAGTGCCTGTGACTCCATGTCAAATCATGGAAATGATCAGGCCAGTCGAAATCCAAGCATGGCTGAAAACGTGACTCATGAGGAACCACCACTAGATGAGAAGCTGTTAATTCGTGGCTTCTAAAGAAGATAAAGTTTTCTATCTTCGGGTATGAATGCTATCCATGTTGATGAATACACCTATCGTCAGGTCCAAATGAATTCCATGGTGTTTTAAAAATAATACAATGGATCAAAATGAGGAGGCTGTAAGGATGATCATAGAGAAATGAAACCAGAGGAAATGAGTAGTGGATTTGGTCAAAATTCAGTAATCCATGTATGTAGGAAATTATAATATCAGCAAATAAAGGGAGTAAAAGGGAGTACATACTGAAATGGAAATGGACCATTCTTTTGGCAGCAAAAATTAATAGAAAATTTTTTGATTTGTTGCAACATATCATAGACTTCCAGTTGGACAGATGATGAAGAGTGGCTCTGATTCTGCAAGCCAAAATGTGATAATTTATATTCTTAGCTTAAAAATTAAAATTGCACTTTTGCATTATTGTTAAAAACCCAGCCCTTGAAATAGTAATGGCTGATTTACTGTAGCCTCTTCTTATTGTGATGAAATAAAACTGAAAATCCATAATGTGACATTATTTGTCTAAGTGTTCAGATAATCTTCAGTAATTGGATTTTTGATATATAATACACATGCAGAAAAATAATTTTGTACATAAAAGAGAGAAAAAGAAAAAAGAAAAGATAACTTTAAATACAGAACTGTATCATCAAAGCAGTCAGGTGATTTATCAAAATGGGGTTCTACTTTATGATGCCATGTGTCATGATAGAAAGACAAAGGGCTGGAGGAAGAAGAAAACAAAGAGAACAGAAGAGAGGAAATGGAGAAAGTCAAGGAGGATAGGCATAGAGAAAGAGAGGGGGAGAGAGAGAGAGAGAGAGAGAAAGAGAGAGAGAGAGAGATTATACAAAGGATATTTAAACCATCTAATATATATTTTATACTTTTGTTCAATTCAAGCTAAGCATCTAGTACAATCATATACAATTTATTCATAAAATCATTTCCATTGTAATGCATGGTAAAAGATATAAGATACATTTATAAGATATAAATGTTTGTTCCCTGTAAGAAAAAATTACTAAATATTCTTATTTGTTGTATATTAAAATATATTTTCAAGTTGCACTAAATTGTAACTATAGCAAGCCCTCCCAGATTTTTTTGTGCTGAAAAAGATTAACAAGAAAGAAATCTGTCTTTTCAAAATTGGTTTGCAATAACTTCACCAATTTGCCTTCCGGTCATTACAGCCTGTCATTTAGTGTTAAAGATGCTTGCTCAGCCACCGGATGAGTTATACGACTTAGATTTCAATCTTCATTCAAACCTAACAGAGCTGGCTAAGCTGGGCAATGTTGCTAAGTCTCAGTTTCGAACAACAACAGAAGTAATTCATCTTACAAAGCTATCTATTCCTGCTACTAATGAAACACTTTGCACAATGTTCTATCAGAGCGGCTACAAGTACCATGGAAGAATTGGCTATTATAATTATTTGGATTACTCTATTCCTAGACCTTTGCCTATAAAATCACAAATAAACACGAGAAATGTTTATAACAGCTCATGTCTGCATAAATAGGAAAATCTCAGTCCCTTTTAAAGGACCTACCTGAGAAAACCCAAGTCCAGAGAGATTCTTTTTTTTCCCCCTTTGGTAACAACTGTAAATAGTGGCCCCATCTCCTGGGTTTGTGGACAGGAAAGATATCATCTGAGTTACATGAACAACGACAAACTTAGACAGGATTCAAACGGAGCAACTCAGTCATCCTGATTCCTATCATTTTTCATTTTTCTAAGTCATGTAGCCATCCTTGAAGGGTAGAAATGTATTCTAAGGAAAGACATTCTGTCCTGTTCTTTTGTGTCGGAATGCTGTAATAGTTGTCCTTGAGGAACTAAAATTTACTCAGAAACTGCATACTGAAAAAGAAGGAAGAGACTGAGCTATTTCATACACCAGAGTAAGGCCATTTCCTCACTAGAACTGTTACATCGTGTTGAAATCTTAAGAAATCTGTCCGCAGTTAACACCTTAGAAGCTGACTGCCCTGAACAGGAAATGTTGAGTTATGCATTGGGAACCATCTCTTACAATCTGAATCTCATGTCCTTCTCTCAAAAATGAATCGAGAGTCACTATACACCTTTATTAGTTTCTCTTTCTTACAGGACCACACTGAATAATTTATTCTGTATTTTTTACCACTTAGTTCATTCTTTGATTGACTTAATGATGACTGTTGGCCATGCCTGGCTTTATAGGACTACAAGGACCCTAAAAATCCTGACAACAATTAAGTCCCCTCTCTTCTGTTACTCGTTGATACTCTTTTTAAAATCCTCCATCACTTCTGTAAAAATCAAAGTCTGCTTCAGTTTTATTCCATTGTTGTATTGCAATAGTTGCTTCTGATTAAAACCTTGCTTTATTATGTAGCTAGTGCCCAGCTCTGTTTTAACATCTTTTACGCTATATTACAGATGTATCAAACCAATATTTACCTCTAATGATGCCAGTCTCTTCCACTGCCTGTCCAAGAAACTTGAGTCAATTGGAAAAGGAATGGAAAAGGTTTGCTAAAATGGACTTATGTCATCAGTCCTGAAACTCTTGGCAAAGAAGGAAGACTGTACTTGGACAGATTTGCCTGCTAATTCATTTTTTAACATTCTCAATAAGATTTAACATC
>NC_046165.1:13602385-13705790 GCF_011064425.1 Rattus rattus
TGCTATGTTTATGATGCTTAATCTTAACTGTAAAAGTGACAGAATTTATAATCACCTTTAAAAGAAATATCTAGGTATATCCATTAGTTTTTATAAATTATAAAATTCAGGTGGGAAGAACTATGGTGGTGCATTCTGATAAAAATGTTTCTTACATCTAAGAGACAGGATCTTTTGTTGAATCTCAAAGCCAGAGTTAATATTACACCTTGAGGTCAGTTAAAGACTTAATACTATTATGCTACTGTGTACTCAGAGATTTCTTTAACCTGGCTTTAAGAATATAATGGTATAGCCAAACTTACGTGCTTTGTATTTCTCAGATAATCAGCTTTTCTATACTAAACTAACACAGAGCTTTAATCGCCAATCATGTATCCTTTCAATCCCCTACCCTAGTGTAATGCTTGAATGTGTAAATTTGTGTTATGACAATTACCTATTGAAAAAGAAATTACAGGCTGAAAGAAAACTTATAAAATTCATATCCATCCCAACTGTTGAATATTACATATGCACATTGCTTGAAAAACAATTAATATTTATTATACTCTTTTTTAAACTAAGGTTAGTTGGGATCAGTTGAATCTATGACTTAATATGATATAAAATCCTGTGAAAGATTTCTGCAGAGGGGTTTCATCTCATATCCATGTCATTCTTTCTATACAATTCAATGAAAGAGAGAACAAAGCCTTTTGTTAGGGGCAAAAAGACAAACAAAGACACATGCACACACATAGGTATAGGTAAAGGGACAGATTTAGAATCATGCAACAGACAGACAGAATGACCTTTATAGGATGCTTCAGTCCTTCTTTGAAGGGGGAACAAAAATACAGAGGAAATATGGAGACAAAGTATGTAGCAGAGACTGAAGGAAAGGCCATCCAGAGGCTGCCACACCTGGAGATCCAACCCATAGACACCCACCAAACCCAGACAATATCTCACATGCCACAGAAGTGCTTGCTGACAAGAGCCTGCTATAGCTGTGTCCAGAGAGGCTGTGCCAGAGCCTGACAAATACAGAGGCAGATGTTTGCAGTCAACCATTGAACTGAGGACAGGGTCCCCAATGAAGGAGTTAGCGAAAGGACTGAAGGAGCTGAAGAGGTTTGCAACTCTATAAGAACAAGAATATCAACTAACCAGATCCTCCATAGCTTACAAGGACTAAACCATTATCCCTAGAGTATACACAGAGATGGACCTATGGCTCCATCCACATATGTAGCAGAGGATGATGTTAGGATTTGAATCTCCGCCCATGCCCAGACAGAAAACACCAAGCCACAGTGGTTCCATGCGGAGAGGTTTAATGAGAGAAGAGTAGAAGAAGAAAGGAAAGACTGGCCAGGGGCACATGGAGGGAGGGATGGGGAATGGGGCAAGAGCAGCAAAGAACAAAGAACAAGAGTGGGTAAGAGGGGAGTAAGAGGAAGAGGACGGGGCAAGCAGCCCCTTTTATAGTCAGGCAGCTGACTGTTGTTATGTGACTGTGGGGGTGGAGCTTAGACAGAATACCAACAGATGGCAATGTGAGGCATCAATGGGAGGAGAGGCCCTTGGTCCTGGGAGGGCTAGATGCCCTAGTGTATGGGAATGTCAGGGTGGGGGAGCACCCTCACAGAAGCACAAGCACAAGGTATCAGGTATCTGGAGGGGAAACTGGGAAAGGGGATAACATTGAAAAATGTAAATTAAAATAAAAAATAAAAAAATAAAGAGCTAGGACATCATGAGTTTTACAGGCAAATGGATGACACTAGAAAATATCATCCTGAGGGAGGTCACTTGGACCCAAAATGACATGCATGGTATGTATTCACTGATAAGTAGATATTGGCCAAAACTTACAGAATGCCCAGGATATAATCCGCAGAACTCAAGAACGTTATCAAACTGAAGGGTCCAAATGAGGATGCTTCAATCCCAGTTAGGAGGGGGAAGAAAGCAATCATGGATGGGGATGGGAGGGTGGGGGAGGTGTGAGTGGGGTGTGGATGGAGAGAGAGAACTGGGTGGGAGAGGGAAGGGGGAGGGGAAATGGGAACATGATCAGTTACTTGGGGGTGGGGGAAAACAGATGTGAATTCCTGACAGCCAGCAGAATGAATGGAAATATACAACCTCAGGAAGTGGGAGTGGGGGAACTCTCTATAATGAAACAGAGACCTGGGAGGTGAGACTCTTATATGAAATGGGAGAGACCTTATATGAAATGCCCAACATTGGGGAGAGGGAACTTGTAGAGTCTATCTCCAGCAGAAAGACAGGGCATTAAGTGGAGGAGTGGGGTTGCCATCCCACAGTCAAAAGTCAGAACCCAGAAAAAAAAAAAAGTGAATTCAAGCCAGAGACCTGCACTCCTTCCTGTTTGCATCTGTGTTGGGAGCAGAGCCTCTGTTCTGGATCCCAACCAATTCAGTCCACACTTCAGTTGCAGCTCAACTCGCCAGGTATTCTGACACATCCAGGATCACATGTGAGACCCCAAACCTGCCCCAATACCAAGCTTAACTGGGGTGCCTGACCCCATGATGCAGATATCCCACTTAGCCAGAGAGCTGTGCTCCTTCTGGTTTGCACTTGTGCTGGGAGCAGAGCCTCTGTTCCAGTTCCCAACAAATTCAGCCCACACTTGTGTAACACTTCAACCCCTATGGGTTCTGGCACATACAGAAAGAATCACAGGCTCACAGGCTCCCAAGCTCACAGGAGGGACAGGCTCCATGTAGAGACAGAAAGACCAGTAAACACCAGAGATAACAAGATGGCAAGAGGCAAGTACAAGAACCTAAGCAACAGAAAGCAATACTGTTTAGCAACATCAGAACCCAGAAACTAATGCTGCTTAGCAACATCAGAACCCAGTTCTTGAAACACAGAAAGCCCTGGATAGACCAACAAAACAGATCTAAAGATTCAGATCTAAATTCTCATCTCATAAGGATGACTGGGTTCTTTAAGAAGGACATAAATCAATCCCTCAAAGAAATAAAGAAGAAACACATACACCCCTTAAAGAAATAAAGGGAAACACAAAAGGTTGAAGGAATTGAACAAAACCATCCAAGACCTAAAACTAAAAACAGAGACAAAGAAAACACAAAGGGAGACAGTCCTGGAGATGGAAACCTAGGAAAGAGCAGGAGTCACAAATATAAGCATCACCGACAGAATACAAAAGATAGAAGAGAGAATCTCAGGAGTAAAAGATACCACACAAGATATGACAACAGTCAAGGAAAATACAAAAAGCAAAAAGCACCTTAAGAAAACATTCAAGAAATCCAGAACACAATGAAAAGACCAAACCTGAAAATAATAGGTATAGAAAAGAGTGAAGATTACTAACTGAAAGGGTCAGCAAATATCTCCAACAAAATTTTAGAAGAAAACTTCCCTAAACTAAAGAAAGATATGGCCATAAACAAACAAGGAGCCTATAGAACACCAAACAAATAGAACCAGAAAGCAAATTCATCCTGTCACACAGCAATTAGAACACCAAATGCACAGAACAAGAAGAGAGTATTGAAAGCAGTAAGAGGAAAAGGTCAAGTAACATATAAAGGCAGACATACCAGAAATACACAGGACTTCTCAACAGAGACTCTGAAAGACGGAAGATCTTGGACAGACACCATACATACCCTAAGAGAACAAAAGGGCCAGCCCAGGCTACTATATCCAGCAAAACTCTCAATTTCCATAGAGGGAGAAATGAAGCTATTCCAAATTTAAACAATATCTTTTCAGTGATTATTATTAAACTAATATTCCCTACAGGGGATAATAGAAGAAAAATTCCAATACAAGGAGAGAAACTACACCCAAGAAAAAGCAAGAAACTAATCCTTTTACAACAAAAACAAAAGAAGAGGAAAAAAAACAAACATAAATCCACATCTAACAACAAATATAGCAGGAAGCAACAGTCAGAGGTTCCTAATACCTCTCAACATCAATGGACTCAATTCCGTAATAAAAAGACATAGCCACAAAACTGGATACATAAATAGGACTTAGCATTTTGCTGCATACAGGAAACACACCTCAGTGACAGACACTACCTCAAGTAAAAGCCTGGAAAATTTTTTCCAAGCAAATGGTCACGAGAAACAAGCTAGAATAGCCTTTCTAATATCCAATAAAATAGACTTTGAACCAAAAGTCATCAAAAGATATGGGGAAGGACACTACTTACTCATTCAAGAAAAACATCAACCAAGAGAAATGCAATTCTAAACATCTATGTCCCAAATGCAAGGGTACTCACATATGTAAAAAAAAAAATTACTGAAGCTCAAAACACACATTACACCTCACACAATAATAGCAGGAGACATTAACACCCCGCTCTCATTCATGGACAGGTCTTGATAACAGAAACCAAACAGGGACATAGTAAAACAGAGAAATTATGAACCAAATGGACTTAACAGAACATTTCATACTGAAACAAAAGAATGTACCTTCTTCTCAGTATCTTATAGTACTTCTCAAAAATTGACCATATAATCAGACACAAAACAAACCTCAAGAGATACAAGAACATTGAATTAAACCCATGTATTGTATAAGACCATGACAGATTAAGGCTGATGTTCAATTACAACAAAAACAACAGAAAGTCTCCATACACGTGGAAGCTGAATAAATACTACTCAATGATTACTTGGTCAGAAAATAAAAAAAAATTAAAGGATTTTTAGAATTTAATAAAAATGAAGGCACAATAAACACAAACGAACAAGACACAATAGGAGCAGTGCTAAGAGAACACTCATAGCTTTGAGTGATTCCAAAAAGAAACGGGAGAGAGCATATATTAGCAGCTTGACAGCACACCTAAAAGCTTTAGAACAAAAAGAAGTAAATATGCCCAAGAGGAGTAGAAGGCAGAAAATAATTAAACTCAGAGTTAAAATCGACCAAGTAGAAAAAAAAAGGACTATTCAAAGAATCAACAAAACTAGGAGCTGGTTCTTTGAGAAAATCAACAAGATAGATAAACCTTTGGTCAGACTAACCAGAGGGTACAGAATGTGTATCCAAATTAGCAAAACCGGAAACAAAAAGGGAGACATAGCAACAGAATCTGAAGAAATTCAAAAAAAGTCATCAGGTCCTACTACAAAAGCTTATACTCAACCAAACTGGAAAATCTGGAGGAAATGGATAGTTTTCTAGACAGATACCAGGTACTAAAGTTAAATTAGGAATAAATATACCACCTAAACTATAACTCCCTAAGAAATACAAGCAGTCATTAGAAGTCTCCCAAACAAAAACAAAAAAAACAAAAACAAAACAACAACAACAACAACAACAACAACAACAACAACAACAACAACAACAAAAAACCAAAGAAGTCCAGGGTCAGATGGTTGATGGTTTTAGTGTAGAATTTTTTCAAACTTTCAAAGAAGACCTAATACCAATCCTTCTCAAACTATCCCACAAAATAGAAGCAAAAGGGACAATACCAAATTCCTTCTATGAAGCCACAGTTACACTGATACCTAAACCACAAAAAGACTCAACAAAGAAAGAGAACTTCAGACCAATACCCCTTATGAATTTCAATGCAAAAACATTCAATACAATTTTCACAAACCGAATTCAAGAACTCATCAAAATGATCATTCACCATGATCAAGTAGGCTATATCCCAAGAATGCAGGGATGGTTCAATATATGGAAATTCATCAATGTAATCCACTATGTAAACAAACTAAAAAAAATCACATGATTTTTCACATTAGATGCTGAAAAAGTCCTTGATAAAATACAACACCCCTTCATGTTAAAAGATCAGGAGATCTTTTGGAGAGATCAGGAATGCAAGGTCTATACCTAAATAGAATAAAAGCAATATACAACAAACCAAATCCAACATCAAACTAAATATAGTAAACTCAATGCAATCCCATTAAAATCAGGGATAAGACAAGGTTGCCAACTCTCTCCCTAACTACTTATTCAATCTAGTACTGGAAGTGCTAGCTAGAGCAATTAGACAGTAAAAGGAGATGAAAGGCCCACCAATTCTGAAGGAAGAAGTCAAGGTAGCACTATTTCCAGATGATACAATAGTACACGAAAGGAATCCCAAAAGTTCTGCCAGGGACCTGATTAACAACTTCATCAAAGTGACTGGATATAAAATTAACTCTTAACAAATGAGTTGCCTTCCTCTACTACAAGGATAAGTGATCAGAGAAAGAAATTAGGGAAACAACACCCTTCACCACAATCATCAATAATATAAAATAGCTTGGTGTTACTCTAACCAAGCAAGTGAAAATCTGTATAACAAGAACGTCAAGTCTCTGAAGAAAGAAAATGAAGAAGATCTCAGAAGATGGAAAGGTCTCCCAAGCTCATGGATTGTCAAGTTTAATATAGTGACGATGGCCATTTAACCAAAAACAATCTATAGATTCAATGCAATTCCCATCAAAATTCCTACTCAACTCTCCATGGAGTTGGAAAGAGCAATACTCAAATTTATTTAGAATAACAAAATTCCAAGATTGTGTTAAAAATCTAAAACTAGTCTCAATCATAATAGAACTTCTGGAGGAATCACCATCCCTAACCTCAAGCTGTACTATAGAGCAATAGTGATAAAGACTGCATGGTATTTTTACAGAGACAGGAATGTACATCAATAAAATAGAATTGAAAACCCAGAAATGAACCTACACACCTATGGTCACTTAATCTTTGAAACAGGAGCTAAAAACTTTCAGTAGAAAAAACCCAGCATTTTTAGCAAATGGTGCTGTTTCAACTAGACATTTGCATGTAGAAAAATGCAAATTGATCCTTTCCCCCCCTATTCTTATTTTAGTCTTTATAGATTACTTTATTTATTTACATTTCAAATGTTATCCTCTGTGCAAGTTTCCCCTTAAAACCCCCTGTCCCCTCCCACTTCCCCTGCTTCTATGAGGGTGCTCCCCTACCCACTCACCCACTCCCACTTCACCACTCTGTCTTCCCCTTCAGTGGAACATCAAGCCTTCATAGGACCAAGGGCTTGTCCTAACATTGATGCCAGATAAGTGCACCCTTTGCTACATATGCACCTCGAGCCAGGCTCTCAATGCTTCAGTCTTGCATTTGAAGGGGTTAAGATAGTGGGAGGTGGATGGAGGGGGGAAACTGGGAGGGAGAGAGGAGGTGGAGGAAATGGAGCAGTATCAGGGACTGGATGGGGCGGGAGAGAGGTACAGAGGGCCAGGAAATCAGATAAAAATATGTAACAGGTAGCAATGAGGAAATGGGGATAGCAACTGTAGGGCCACAGATGCCAGAGAAATGAGAGGCTCCCAGGACCCAAAGGGGATGATTTTAGCAAAGAAGGGGAGATAGAGTCTCTAGAGACTACCTTCAATAGATATTCACGTTCTCTTTTCAGTGATGGGGCTGCACACGCATATCAAAGTTTATAACCCAGAAATGTTCCTGTCCAAAGGTACAACAGGGACAAAAAATGGAGCAGACTGAAGGAAAGACCATCTGGTGACTGTCCCACTTGGGAATTCATCCTGTCCGTTGTCATTGCCAAGAGGCACTTGCTTACAGGAACCTAGTGTGGCTACGTGGATGCTGGGAGTCAACCAACAGACTAAGCTCAGGAACCCTCATGGGGGAGCTGGCGGAAGAACCAGAGGTGCTGAGGAAGATTGCAACCCCATAGGACGAACAACATAGGCTGGCCGGACCACCCAGTGCTCCCACGGACTAGAGCACCAACCAAGGAACGTACAGGAAGGGATCCATGGCTCCAGATACATATGTAGGAGAGGATGGCCTTGTCGGACATCAATGGGACAGGAGGCCCTTGGTCCTGTGGAAGTTGGATGCCGCAGTACGGGAGGACACTGGGGGCATTGGGCAGGAGAGGGAGCGCCCTCATCTAGGCAAACGGGATGGAGCTGAGAGAGGTTGTGGAGTGAGGGGGGCTTGTAGAGGGGTAACTAGGAAGTGGGATATTATTTGAGAAGTGAACATATGAAATGACAAATAAAAAATAAATATTAAAAAAAGTGAATTAAAATCTGAGCTCTCTCTTAATTAATTGACTTAAATGGTAAGCAAGTGTTATGACTTCTTGCCCAATGGGAAATCAATGAGTTATTGGCGACCCCAAGTTTATTATTAAGTATTAATAATTAATTATTATTTAATAATAACTAATATTAATTTTTAAACCATTGTGAAGACTAACACTAAGAATAAGTTAACAATTCTAAGAAACACCTATAATGGGTTGAGAACAGAAAGGGGGTCAAAAAAGGCACTGATGTTTCTCTGATTCCTGAAAACAGATGCTGCTATGTCACCATCTTGTTCTACTTCTGCCCCATCCATTTCTTTCCATGACAGAATGCAGTCTTGAATTACGAATATACATAACCCCTTCCTTGAATTGTCTTTGTCAGTATTTGGTCAAGTAAGCAAGAAAAGTTACTAACACTATCTGTTAAAATTCTTAGACAATCAGAAAGCCTGTATTGGTTAAACAAATTTTATATTCTTTCTAAATGATTTTTTCTTT
Organism: Rattus rattus; assembly: GCF_011064425.1. Taxonomy (NCBI): domain Eukaryota; kingdom Metazoa; phylum Chordata; class Mammalia; order Rodentia; family Muridae; genus Rattus; species Rattus rattus. The sequence goes on from NC_046165.1 coordinate 13,610,964, forward strand.
ATTAATAATTTCTTCAAGTGTAGTGTGGTAATTTGAAGTTCAAAGAAATTAGCATGCATGATTTTTGCAAAGTGAAGTATAGGATGCAATAGTTTTATGCATTGCAAATAGGTCATTCACCATGAGTCCAATGCCTGTGTCCTTCTTTTATATTTATATTGCTCCATGAAACATGCCTGTCCCTTCTCTCTCATCATTTTCTTCACATTGACAAATATTTGTTCACTTCTTTTAAGCAAAGCCAAATAAATCTATGTTTTTATCAGCTTAAAAATTATTGTGCAGTTCGTTTGTTCCTAGAGGATACCATCAGTATAAACAATTAATACAAATGTAGACATTAAACTGAAAGCATCTTAAATCCAATGAATTCTGATTTTTAAGAGTCTATTTAGCTATTGAGTTTTTTTATTTCATAAGTTACACCTCCTAGTTTTCAGTATCCTTTCAAAATTAAGGTTTATTATTATTCGTAGAAAAAACAATATTTCTTTTCAGAGCAAGAGGGTGATATCATACTCAATATGATCTTCATTTTTTTTAATATTTTAAAACCCAAATGAATATATGGATAGATATAATCTGGGTGGAAGAGAGACAGTTACCTGCATCTGTGTGACGATTATCTGCATGGGTGTGACTTCTGGTAGGTGGACTGAATTCTAGTCAATGTCCCTAGGTATAGGTAAATGTAGATAGCACAAATAGGACATGAGCTCTTAAGTAAAAATAAAAATAGCACAAAGAGTTGGGTAGTTGATTTGAACAGTAGTGGTAGATCTGTGAGAACTTAACATGACATTTTGGGGATGAATATTGAAAGGTATGAAAAGAATATTTTATTAAAATATATTATATATTTATTTTAAATTTTTTATATGACAAATGTCATGCTATCTTCTAGGTATTTAGGTTTGCCACTATTAACTATAAAAACATGTAGTTCCTTGATACTCATGTATTCCAGTCTTATATACTTCTCTATTCCTCTTAGCTTTTGGCCAGTCCCTTTCCTCTTCTCTAGTTAAACTTTTTTTCTTGTAATGCTTCCACAATGTTCCAGGAATGACAGCAAATATATACTTCTGGTCTTTAGTTCAATTCATTTAATAAGGTGATCTTCAATTTCTATTGCTTTCCTCCAAAAGAGCTAATTTAAAGTGGTTTAGTTTAAAACTTGTTTCCATGTATAAGTTGAAGTAAAATGCGAAGTTTATCTTCTTTACCTCACCTATATTTCCCCAACAATCTCTTCTTGGAATGTCATAACTTTTATTTTCTTCCTACTTCTCCCTCCACTTCATTTTCAATTCACTCATGTTTTCTTCTCCACTGTTTTCTTTTCTACAGCTCACTAACTCTAGTTAGAACTGCCTATTTGTACATGAATTTTGGGTCCTTCACTGGAACGGAGAGAACATATAAGTAGCCATTTACCTAATAACAAATTCAACAGCTGCCTGCTGCCAATACCATCTCAACAAGTGATTACAAAGCTCACACTGTCTAAGAAGGATTTTGACTCACTCACAGTCTTTCAGGACTTGTGTTGGTAAAAACAGTTCCTGTTCATCATTATGTTTGTCCTATCATGTCCAGAAGACAGGCTTTCACAGGACTTTTCTCTATCCTCTGACTCTCACCTCCTTTCTGCCTCCTTTCCAGGATGTTCCCTGAGCTTTGGTGGTGGAAGGGTTAATGTAACTTTCTTGTTTCTTGCTGGGCACTCAACCAAAACGAGAGGATTTTAGTTCCTCTATAACTTAATAGCAGACTTCAATGTCTGTTTTTGTTCATTAGTGCTGCAGTGAACATATGTGATTACACATTTTCCTTGGCCATTTCCTCAAACTCTTTAGTCTTGTTAATAACTCATTACTGGTATAATTATGTGGGCCAGTAGCCCATGGTAGTTCATTGACTATAAAGGGAGAACTTACACCCACTGGCCAGCTAAGCTGACACAGTATTAAAGTGAATGCGAAACACATAAGGCAAAGATTGTACACACTTGAACTTTCATCAACAAATCCTGTCCATAATAGAAGCCAAATAATAAAGAAAATCAAAAAATAAGCAAAGCAAAGAGTGAGAGACTGTGAACTCCTGGCTTCTAAATGGAACACTAAATCATACCTCCTTTACCAGAGGAACGGCAGGGTTACGAGAGCCAGAGATGGTAAAGAATTGGTACTGGCAGAGTCTGCTTAAGAGAACTCACAGGGTGTGTATGTGTGTGCACAAAACTTATGCAAAATGAAGTCAGCCAAAATTTGAGCATGGATGGGGCTTCTCTATAAGGAGTGGCTGGTTTCCAATGATTTTTGGGATGAGTAGGTTAACTTTAGATTTGGCCCCAGTCTGCCCGTGTTCCCATGTTCCATCCAGTGGATTTCTACCCACTGTCCCAGAAATAGACAATGCTAAGTGGACTCAGAGCATTGACAGATAAAGTACCCGAAGTTGGCAGGGAAATTTTGTAGGATATGGGGATAGTCAGAAAGAAAGAATGAAGAGCAATTCTGACCAACATACATTATATACATGTATGACATTTTTAAATAATAAATTAAAAATACAGCAACATGCCATTTTACTACTGTAGTTTTCTCTATTTCTGACTTTACTAATATGATTTACCCAGTTTTTTCTACATTTTTTTCTTTGCTGAAAATAAAGTCTTCTTTCTCATACAATACATTCTGACTACCCTATCCCTCCAAATTTCCTCTGCTCAAGATCCACACCATTTTCATTTTCCTTAGAAAAAACCAGGCCTCCAAAAGACAACACCACACAACAAAGGAAATACAACAAGACAAGGACAAACACTCATATAGATTTTCCTACTAAAAATATTTTTAAAAATTAAAAATTAATTTAAGATCCATGCCTTTTAAACTTTTTAAAATTATAGTTTTATAAATAATAGTTAAATCTAAAATAGTATTCTGCATAGTACTTAGATATTTTAAGTAACAGGTTTAATTTCTGCATTGAAATATTTGAGGACGTTTTATAGTCCATATTATTTGTTATTTCTTTCCTGCTTCCCATGTGTAAACTATTCTTTAAATATAACAATTATATATATATATATTTCATAGAGTAGATATATAATATATTTGATTTAATGTTTCTCTCCTTATAAAACTGCCCTTAATGCCAAAGTAACTGTCTTCTACTTTGGAATAGATACGCAGGCACCTGATCTCAACAAGCAGTGTCTTCATATCTATATACCTCTCTTTCTTTTCATTTCCTCAAAAATGTGACATATTCAGTAGCTCAAGATTTCTAAATGTGATGCCTTTCTGAAAAATCACTACTCTATAAATTTGAAAAATTTCCCAAAGGATTAAAAAAGTTGACCTACTATAAAATTGAGCACCACATCTGCTTAGGGAAGGTTATGCTGATTCTATGAAACAGAATGTTTTCACGGCCAGAAGAGGGGATGATTCAAAGCTTCCATGAGCCCAAAGAGAGAGACCAAATGGCAAGACAGGCACCCTCCCAACAAGGATTTGGGAAAAGGCCAGTCTGTCAACATTGTTTTGCACCAGTGCAGCTCTGCGGGTCTTGGTATAAGCAAAGGTTGGATAGCAGCAGGCTGTGACCTGAAGGCATGGCTGGCAGAGGGTGCAGCATACAGTCTCAGACTGTGTTCCACAAATGGAAACTCCTGTGAAACAACATTAGCCAACTGACCAGCGTGGGGAATGACAGGCAGGAACAGGTGGCTGGATTTGAACAGGACAAAGTCATCAGGAAATCGCACAGTGAAATAAAACACAGGCATTATTAAAATTGCCCCATATGCTATTGCGTGGAATAATAGCAGAAAATAAACAACTTACTTTTCTAATTTATATAAACAAAATACCAGAATACGCTGATTCATCCAGAAACTGAATGTGAATCATAAAATAAGTTTTAGAGAATGTATCAAATTTCATCAAAGCTTCACTGTTTTTTGTTTGTTTGTTTGTTTGTTTGTTTGTTTGAGTATCTCCTTCCATCCACATACTAACTAATAAGTTTTTATGGGATTTCATACAGACTATATTTATTCACCTTGTGTCCCATTTTCTTTCCCCACTGACCTATGTTCTCCCCATATAGCCTTCACCCTGAGTAGTCAATCCTTTATAATATTAATACTTTGTAGTTTCCTCCACATCCTCCCTCAAAACCATTGCTTTCCCTTTTATATATGCATATACAAAAAATAAAATATGGGATTTGCATATAACTGAGACAGGTCCTATTTGTCTTTTAGAGTCTGGGTTGTTTCACTAACAACAATTTAAAGATAGAAAATCAGGCATATAGTTAAATAAAATGCCATTGTGTGTGTAGCAAATATTCATATTTCTCCTGATAAATAACCAGGCTGAATCTACCTCATTTTTTTTGAGTATAGCAGCAATAAATATGTACACACAAGTTCAGTGGTAGAATATACTTTTTTAGGAACATATGCATACACAGATCTGTTAGATCCTTGTTAGCTCTGTTTTGAGTGTTGTAGACACTGGATTCATCAATAGCTATACCTTGAAAAGTGACTCAGGCTTCCTGGGTCCTCAAAATTTGGCCTCTTTTTGATCACAGCAATTATGGTTATGATGAGATTGAAACTAAAGGAAGTATTACTTTACATGTTTCAATGTGGTACAAAACTTTAAAGATGTTTACTGTAATTTACCAACTGTGTGAACTATTTGCTTATAACATTTTCATACATGTATGTAATCCCTTTGAACATACTCACCTCCATTGCCTTTTCTTATATGCCTAATGTAAATTCCTTCTTCCCAATGTTTTCTTTACCTTTCATATCTCATTTTTTTAAAAAGATAGATTTGACATGTGATGCTTTCTGTTTCTGTGTACCTTATATTGTTTAAGAGTAAAATATAAATTTTCATCCATTTAACTCCAAAAGAAAAGGTTTAATTTATTTTATGTCTGAATAATAATTACATATATATTACATATTTTCTTTATAGTTGTCTGTTATCTGATTACTCTCTTTTCTGTTGTCTTTCTTAAATACAGGTTCTCACTCCATAGGCATAGCTTACCTGAAACTGTGTCGCTGTGTAGAACACACACACACAAACACACACACACACACACACACACACACACAAAGAGAGAGAGAGAGGGAGAGAGAGAGAGAGAGAGAGAGAGAGAGAGAGAGAGAGAGAGTGTTAATAGTCTGTATGAAAATAATTAAAAATTCTCAACAATTATATTTTTGATGAACTTGAACGAAGTTCAATTATATTTCTGAAAAAACAAGGACGTTCCTTGTCAAATAATATATTCCTAAATTTGCTCATTGAAATATAATACAGAAGGCAAACGTGTCATTAAGCATTACAAGAATTGTGATATTTTCTTGAAGAAACTGAAAATCAGAGACATTGTAAAGATGATTATGAGAAACCCTAGTTCAGTGGCATTGTAATGAATATGGAAAAAACATAGAGTCAAGATTAAGATGACCATGAGAAAATTATGGAAGTAATTACTGCAAACACTGTATAAAGACCAAATGTATTTATTTCTGTTAAGTGAGATCATGTTTGTTAAAATTTAATATTTATATAATTGATATAAATTAGTTATTAAGTATGCCTCATATCTTGTGAAATATGCTTGAGTTAACCAAAGAGCTTTTAATGTTTCATCTGAAATACAGGTTAATATGTATAATATGTTTGTAATTTGTCTTCTAAAATATTAATTTCATGTTACTATTATTTGTGTCATTGTGATTACCAAGAGTTTCTCTCTATATTTTTATGACCAATATCTTTCTTTTAAAGAAATAGTGTCAAGCTATGAAATTATGAAAGCAAATATTCCTAATTACTGATATCTCTTACAAAATCATGTGCTGAGAATTATAAAAGATGTTTGGAATTGCATCATGATAACACAGATGAAGGAGGTGCTATTTATGGCCATGAGAGAAAGCAATTCTCCAGTGAAGACACTGGAGAAAATAAATTAGCAACTAATATTATGATAATTATATCCTATATCTCTAATTAAACCCTATATCTCTAACAGACCATGTCTAAGTATATTGGATGTATGACAAAATAAAACTGAAGAAAAATTGTGAAAAACATTTTGGTAAATATTATAGAGTGCTTATATTGCCAAGTGAAATGTGAGCTTTTGGAAAATGGTCTATACTAGAAATTTACAAAGAATATAAGGATGTAATGAACATAGATTTGCATATAGATATTAAATTATAGTGGTAACTACATCATCACAATGTCTTTGAAGTTAACAGTTCTCTTAATAGAGTACTTGAATAGGTTAGTTTGACTCAATATAACAGACTTTTCTTTATTTTCCATGATTTAGAGCTTCAGACTGCTACAAACATCTTCAAGACTTCTACATAACAGCACCCATGTTTCTATTTTATTGAATAAACATGAGAGATAATGTTACCAGCTTTCTTCAATGCTTATCTGTAGTCAGAAAATTCAGAGCCCATAATGTGGGCTACTGTAAAAGTCTGTCATACCATACTGTTTCTGTGCTCCCATTGTGCTCCCATCTCTGTGAATAGCATATAAGGGCTTTCTTTCTTAATTCTGCTCCAGAATGGCGTGGTCGAGACTCTGATATGCAGCGTAGCGAGACTCACAGGCTTTGATAAAGTGTCCTTAAAGTTCCCTGATATCTATTGCTCAACTGGGAGGTTGTTTGTTATTCACTCATATGGAGATAAAATATATAAGATAAATAAATGCCACAGAATTATTTAATTAAGAATTAATTGTAAAGGGTCAAAGAAATTCTCCCAGAATAAAAATTATATATAAAGAAAGAAGATTGATTGTAATATGTATATTAAAGAATATATGAAAAACAAAGTTAACATGTTTTGTATTCTAAAAGATCTCCAGAATCCATAAAGGAGAAAACTTTATTTAGAGACAAAGGAGAATAAAAGCATAGAAAGTTTAATACACCAGTTATAAAGGTAGGCATTAATGCTTAGTTTAAATGCTTAAAAATATTAATAATGAAAGGATGCACATTCAATAAAACAAATAATTTTCATATTGTTCACCTCAAGATCCTCAAGTTAAGAAATAATCCATTTTAGAGGTTTTCTATTAATTTGCTGATTTAAAATTGTACTCATTAATATATATGAAGTACATAGAGATTATAGTAAATTAAAAATTTAAATTAATGATGCTTATGAGGAATTATCTTGACATTCTTATTGTTTTCTTTCCTTGATTAAGTTTTCTATTTATTTCATATCCTGATCACAGATCACAGCTTCCTTTCAATATCCTGAAATATACCAAAAGTTAATATCATCTCAGAAAGTTGCTTCATTAAAGATTGTCAGAGAAAAGCTGTAACAGTAAGATCCATGAGGTGTGTGCATATGCATGTGCATGTGCATGTGTATGTGTGTGTGCCTGTGTGTGTGCATGTGTGTATGAAATATAACGATCATGAAGTGTAAATTTCTGTGGAGACTCAGCTGTGTCATAGTGATTTTCTGGAAGCTCTGAGGATGTTTTGCTGAGGCAGACACTTAGAGGATGCATGATGATTGGAAAGAGTGTAAGTATAACACAAAACACAGCGAAGAAGACTTTTATATTAGTTTGGCTTGTGTTGCTTTGCAGGTCTTCACTGATCTCTGTGTGTCATGACTTCATAAAGAGAAATGCTAAAGAGAACTTATAGAATTCTGGCTGCTTCCAGCTGCTTCTGCAGAGGCACCTATCAGTTTCTTCTGCTTCAGTTCTACCTGCTGTTACTGATTTGTTTTCAGTGTCTGTGGGCTGGACTGAAATGCTGCTACTGATTCCTATTTGACGATTTAGAGCGGACTACCGATATCCCAAAATAATGGGAATTGATCCCAAGAACTACTTCTAAACAGGTCCCCATCCCATTTCCTTTCTTTCCCCCTATCTCTGATAGGTGGGCTAAAAGGGATGTTGAAGGCAAATTAAAATACCCTTGATTAAGGAAAAAAAAAAGAACCCTTATTAAAGTAGATTTTGAGAAACCTCAGCTTACACTATCATAATCATAACACAAAGCTGTTTTCATGTTCTACTTCATAGTCATGTTTTCATATCATATCAAACCATTACCATTAAACATGGTTGTATGCTTATTAAAAGGAGTCTTAGTATTACAATGACATTCATATTTAAATGATATATAATATTTATATATTTGTAAATATAATATAATATAATATAATTTCTATATTGCTTAATTCTGGGTTATATTCTGGAAAATGAATTACTTTCTTATGTTCTCATTATTTCAACATCATAATATATACCTAGGTCACCACTCAAATCTAGGTGGTTCTGATATGCAAGTATATACGTGTATCAATTGAGAAAAACTTCATTATATAATCCCTAACAGCATTCTAGCATCCTGTAATGCATACTACTATTAGCTACATACTGAAGTTACTCACTCATAATTTTCTATACAGTTATGTTTCCATTGTAAAACATTTTAAATATCTTGTGTTTTTGAAAACTCAGCTTTTGAACTTACATTTTAAAATATAATTTCATTTTTTCATAATAATAATAAATAAAACATTCTATTTTTTTCTCTTTGTCTATGAATGAAATTTGTTTGACCGTAATTAAATATATTAATCATTTTGTGGTCAAGATGTGGTTAGATGCTCATTTCTGAGTTTATCTTTGTTGAGCGGGTCTTTTTTTGGGGTGTTTTCCCTGGTTTCTATTTCCTCTCTGTCTTCTAGTTTAAGTGGCCTGGGGTTCTGGTGACAGGCTAGTCTTCAGGTAAACTAGCATGCATCCCCTGGAATTTTGGTGGCCAGATGGCCTGTGGTGTTGTGGTTGCTAATCTTGTTTCTGGGGTTCCTTGTACCAGTGTGGCCTGAGGTCCTTGGTGCCAGTGTTGCCTCCATGCATGCAGACAGCATTGGCCCCTAGAAAATGGAGTACTTGGGACAAGGTGTAGCTCACCACTGGTGAGTGTACCCTAAGTGGACCTAAAGGGCAAAAAGTCTGGGGCAGGGTAATCAGGTTGACTTTAATGCCTGAAGACCCCCAGGAATGCAGGCAGAGCTTGAAAATGTAGTTTCCGTACTGGTTAATTTTTAAAGAATTAAGGCCAATTGTGTAGATGCTTCAATCCTAAATAGAATGGGTAACAAAATAATCACAAGATATAGAGCTCTGGACTGAGGTACCTACAAGGGTAGGAGAAGGGGAAGGGAATAAAGGGGGGGGCAAGAACAGGTACTGGAAGGGACAAGAGAGAAGTACAGAAAGTCAGGAAATTAAATAAAAACATGTAGCAGTGGGGAATGGAGAGCTGGGATAGCCATTGCAAAGTTCCAGACTCCAGGGAAGCTAGAGACTCCCAGGAGCCAATGGTGATAACTTTAGTCGAACTACCCAACAAAGAGGACATATAACTTGTAACCATCTCCAGTAGGTAGGCATGGTCCCCAGTTGAGGGGTGAGGCCACCCACACATCTCAAAAATTTTAACCCAGAAATGTCCCTGTCTAAAGGAAAGACAAGAACAAAAAAAAAAAAAAATGGAACAAAGAGTGAAGGAAAGTCCAAAAGTCCATTCAGAGACTGCGCCAACTAGGGATTCATTTTATGTGCAGACACCAAAACCCCCGACACTATTGTTGATGCCAAGAAGCTCTTGGTAACAGAAACCTGATATGGCTGTTCTCTGAGAGGTTCTACCAGCACCTGACCAAAACAGATGTAGATACTCACAGACAACTCTCGGACTGAGCCTAGGGATGTCAATGGAAGAGCTAGGTGAAGCACTGAAGGAGCTGAAGGTGATTGCAACCCCACAAGAAGAACAATATCAACTAACCAGAACATCCAGACAAGAGTCACATACAGATATTTACACCCAACCAATGAACAGAAGCTGCTGACCCCTGTGGTTCAATTAGGGAAAAGCTGAAAGCTGAGGAGGAGGATGACCAGTGATCTCAACTAACCTGGACCCCTGAAATCTTTCAGATATTAGACTACTAACCAGGCAGCATATACCAGTTGATATGAGACCCCCAGCATATATACAGCAGAGGACTTCCAGGTCTGTTGTGTTCAGTCAGAGTAGATTCACGTAGTCCTCAAGAGACAGGATGGTGGTGGGATAGAGAAGTTATGGGATGTGGAACAGTTAGACTGTGGACTAGGAGGGGGATACAATCTGGAGTGTAAAAAAAAAAAAAGATTAAATAAAATTTAAAAAATAAAGAAAACTACCGAGATCTCTTGTCAAGTTGACACATCACTTCAATCCTAACCTTTCCTTTTTTCATTTATCCCCACAGTTTCACAGTATGTTAATACTCACAATATAAAACATAAATATCTTTAAGTTTCACCATCTTTACAAACCAAACCCATTAATTATTCAGTCTGTTTAAAATACCCAATCTCATTTAAAAAATCCAAAATCTGTTTTTTAAAAGCTCAAATTCTTCCAGCCTTGGGTCCCCATGAGAATCAAAATTTATTTAAACATGTTCTTCAAGAGGGAAAAACCAGGGCATAGTAATGATACTAACAAACAAAAACTAAATGTCAACAGTGTAAATGACTCCATGTCCAATCATCTGGGATTTCTTTGGGAGCCTCTCAACAAGTCCATGGTCTCAGATTACTTCTCCAGTTTGGTCTTTTGCACCACCTGTGGCTTGTCTTGTAGGCTACATACAACTCCAGTACACTGTTATTGCCCTTCTTGGTAGTCATTTTATGATACTGGCATGTCCAAAAGTGCTGGTGTCCCTTGCTGCTAATGGATCACATCTCCAACAATATCCTTTTCTGGGCTCTCTTTATGGACTTTCTACACATTCCCAAGCCTCAGCTCCTTCCTGAGATCACCACGATCTTTAAATCAGTACCATTGAGAGCCTCTTACACTATCAAGTTCAACTGCCAACAGGTGGCACAACCATGGCCACATCTGTAACCCAGATTCAGTGAGCTGCCCTGAGGAAACATTTCCCCAAAGACTTCACCTCAGTGATGCTGGTCTCGAAGCTGATCTTCAGCCCCAGATGACCAGAATGCATTGTTCCAGCAAAGCAAACTTTTACTTTATTAGTTCTAGTCACTTGTTTATTACAGTTGACTAACTCGTCGGTTGGCCAAGTAATACAAATTCTCCACTGCTCGCTCCCGCCCCCCAAAAAGATCCAGTAGAGTTTTTGCTTCCCTCTGAGACTACCTAAGCCAGGCCTCCACAGTCTTCAGTGTTCTCAATATGCCTATCATCAGAATTCCTACAAGAACAGTTTTCTATGCTCTCAACCCTCAATGGCTACCCAAAAGTTCAAAGTCCCTCTACAATTCTTCCCAGAATAACACATCCAGGTATGACAGAGCAATAACCCCACTACCCTTACCAATTTCCATCTTAGGTAGGGTTACTAGTACTGTGATGAAATTTCATGAGCAAAGCATCTTGAGGAGGAAAGTATTTATTTCACTTACAGTTCATCTTCAAAAGCAATGAGGGCAGGAATTTAAGCAGGGTACGAACTGGGAACAGGAGCTGATGCGGAGCCCATGGAGGTATGCTGTTTACTGGCTTCTTTCACATGGCTTGCTCGCTTGCATTTTAATAGTACTCAGGTCAACCAGCCTAGGAGTGACACCACCCACAGTGACCTGGCCCCTCCCACATCTGTTACTAATTAAGAAAATGACATGTAAACTTGCTTAAAGCCCTATTTTATGGAGACTTTTTTTTTTCAACTGAGGATCTCTCCTATTTTATGACTCTAGCTTGTGCCATGTAAAGACTAAGAAGTTTTTCAATGCGATTAATACGCCCAGTGATATTTGCTTATTTACTGCTGACAAATATGTGAAGTTAGAAGATGATTATATGTTTTCATACTAGGAAAGTCAGTACTAAGCAATATTTATAACCACATTGTCATGTAGAGTGGGAATTTGTGTTCCTTACACTGAGCATAACTTTTAAACCTTGCGACCATGTTTGTTATATTCACAAGTTAAATTTGTAGCAACATAATATGTGCACAGACACACAAAGTTATGTTTTCCAACAAATGCTTTATTCTATTTGCTTAGTCATTAAAATTTCTGTTTTCTAGCTATTCATTTTCTAGCTATGTTTAAGTAATTACTGCATTCAAAATTCTGATATGAATAATTTCTGAAAATAAAAAACATAATATTTAATTAGTACAGGAGCAGTATAAAGATTTTACTGTGACTCTAATATATATTGTATTACTATTCAGAGTTCTGTTAATGCTAAGACATGCATCTTGACTGAAGGTAATGATGGAGAACAGTGGGACTCAAAGAGCTCGCGCAAACTGTGCCATTCATATTAAGTCTCTTCTTTCAAATATAGATATCTAAATGTGCCTTCTAGTTACTTCTATATTGCTGTGATATAGCATTTTGACATAAACATAAAGAAAATTTTAACTGTGTGCTTTATTATAGTTCAGACAGTAAGTCCACCTGCATAGCAGGGAGTATGGGAACAGGCAAGAAGTCAGGCACAGCATTGGAACAGCAGTGATGAACTTATATTCAAATCTAAGTACAGTAAGTGGAAACAGGACTTGCAAAGGGGTTTTTGAAACTTAAAGAGCACTTCTTCCAACAAAAGCATACATTCCCAAATAGTCCACTACTTGGGAAGCAAACATAAGACTATGTGGAGGCAATGGTCATTCAAACCACTACATTCGAAATGACAGATGTATTAACACATTACAGAAAGGAATTTAAAATTTGCATATCACCATAACCATATTGTATGAGTACTCCTGTTTGGACTGACGTGGTTGGAAAGTATGAAATTTGTAATTCTCATAGGGAAAAACCATTACTTAGCATTGATTTTTTTTTATTCTATTTAATTGCTTTGCAACAGCTTTAATTTTCTGTTATTCAATTATGGCCACTTTATTTCTAGCAATTCAAAATTTTTACTTTCCCATTAGTTCCTTCAAGATTTCTTATAAGCAGCCCCATTTGTATTTTACTATTATACTTATTGTGTTTATTGTGTTGTGCTCCGACTTTTCTGTAAGATGTTTTATTCGATTTCTATTTATTAGTATTGTAATTAAAGCAAAATGTCTTTTCTATGTATATTTCATATAATTCACAATAAAGGAGCAGTTTGTTTGTAAGTCTAGCTGACACCTGCTGTTAGATAAAATTATTCTGGAACATTAAAGCCATACACACACACACACACCAAAAAGAGGCCTTCAATCATTCAAGCACAATAAATGCATTGAGACAGTTTTGCACTTGTTTATTTGTTCTGGAAGTCAGCCAAATTAACTTGTAATACTAAATAACCACAGATGTCAATGCAAAGTAATTTGAAGTGACAACATATCAGTTTAAAGTGCATTCTTGGCAGTAGGTGCTATACTTTGGCTTCATCAGGGTCAACCCGAGCATCCTGTTCTTGGAGTCCTCGACTTTTTTTTAAATGAACAGCAATATTTACAAACCAAATTGCTCCACCAGCTAATATCATATCATAGGTGACAGGCTTTGTTGAGAAATAAAAGAAATTATTGTACATGGAGTTGTCTTACCACCACCTCTCTACTAATTATATCAGCTGTTTCCCCTGTGATTTCACCTTTACCACACAGCTCATGTGGGAAAACACTGCTTCAAAAGATTCACCTAGTAAACGGCTGCCTTTGCAAATGTCACCAAACACTTAAAAACTAGAACTATTTTTATTAGGTAAATTTGTTCTTTGATAATTCCATGCATGTGGTTAATAAATGTGAGCACTCTCCCCTGATTCCCAGCTAAGCCCCTACCAATCCATTTACATTCTGCCTGTTTCATTTCTAGATTCAGGACTTTACATTTTATTTTGTGACACATATTTGTAACCATCCTATTGAAACTATCTTTGGGGCTTGGTGGGTCACAAATACATACATAAATTAAATCAACTATTTTCTTTCTCCTAAAATTAGTCTCATGTATTTCAAGCGAAATGTTTTAGAATCAGAAAAACATGAAGATTACAGAAATGCTCCATGTAAAATGTATCATAAATATATTTTCATAATGTATTTAATATTGAAGAGTATCTATTGTACTATGGGGAAAATGCAAATGTAATCTAGGAGTATAAATATGTAACTTTTATTTTTATGGTTAGAGTACACACAACTGAGAATGTAGGTATTACTTCCTGTCCAATTCTAACTCATAAGAAACACAAAAATCGGGTTGTAAACACACACACACACACACACACACACACACACACACACACACACACTTACACACACAACACAAATGGCATAAGAAGTTTACCTTGTCTTATCACAATTTTCCTCCAAGTTTGGATCATATCAAAACTATGTCAATATTGAAATGCAACAAGTATTATTTGAATTTTTCAAAAATCATCTCTTATGGTTGTGATTTAATATCATCATATATATATCATATACGACAAGGATATTTCACATTCAGGTCTCTTATAGAACTATTCATGAATTCATGATAGCCAAGAATATAAATCAAACTAAATACTCACCTCTAAATAAAGGCAGCAAAATATATGGAATATGTATGTAAAATATATAAATTGAAATTTTATTTATTAAGAATAATTAAACCATATTTTTCATAAAATCCAAACAAAAACACTTGGAGATTACCATATTAAGCAAAGACAGCACAGACTCAGGAAGATAAATATCATATTCCTCCCAGTTATGTGTGTGCGTGTGCATGTGCGTGTGCATGTGCGTGTGTGTGTATATGTGCATGTGTTCCTGTGTGTGTGTAAGAAAAAAGAGAAAGAGAAGTTATATGGATAGTAAAGGAAAGGTAGCATGTGAGGGAGTAATCAAATAGTTAAAAACATTATAATTAATATATTGTAGTACTTAATTCATACTTTCTCAATTTAAAGAGTGAAATATTAGAAGCTACAACCATAAGGTCTCATTAGCATGACTGTGTTACCATGAACAGCACAAGGACAGTAACAATGCACATGACAAACTCTATGGAAGAAAGCACAGGAGGCACAACCTTTACAAAGAACAACCGGCAACTAAAGAATGGTGAGAGCAGGAAAAATAATCTGCTCCAGGAAGAGCCCACCAACTGCTTACCTAAACCAAAGGTCAGTCCTAAAAATAGAGATACAGGGTATATCATAAGGACTAGCAGGTCTTATACACAGACAGACACACATAAACATAAACATACACATATACAATCACATATACATACATATGTCTCCATAAAAACATATATGAAGGCAATAATAAAAAAGAGGGAAAGAGAAAAGTGTTTAAAAAGAGTTGGAGGGAGGGGAAAAAAGAAAGAACAAATAATGTAAGTATGTTATAATCTTGTTATTTTATTATTTTTTAGTTTTATATTATCTATCATATTATATGTTAAAATTTTGTATATAAACTTGCCACAGGTACATTGCTTCCTATCAAATATCAAATAGAATAATAGTGACAATTTAACTGAGCAAAAGGAATATATATGTCTCCCAAATTTAATGAAAACAATTATGGGCAATATTTATAAGGGAGAAACAATAACACTAAATGTTTAGAAATGCAATAGAAACTTAATATCATTGACTTATTGCAACTTCTAATGAGTGTTTCATAATGAATTTAATTCCTATGTACATAGCATAGTTCAATAGCATGAATGCCTCTGTAGTTTTTTAAACACCATGAATAGATGTATTTCTAGTCATATTTTGTTGTGAACTTTATTATAACTTTTAACCTATCAAAATTTCTCTGGTAATAACTCTAAATATAATTCCCATATGTTATCCTACATCTTACTGACAAGAGTATCATAAACATATAACAAGTTAATTTTAAGTGTTATTTATTTATTTTTTCAATCTTTATTAAATTGAGTATTTCTTATTTACATTTCAAAAGTTATTCCTTTTCCGGGTTTCCATGCCAACATCCCCCTAAACCCTCCCTCTCTCCTTCTACATTTATTGCTATGTATATAACATCCTCCATTGAAATATATATATATATTTTCCTTGAAATACATATATTTCCTTTGTCCCTCAACTTTCTCAATTTGATCATTTACTGTAACTTACTTCGGTTGTGTGCATTATGTCTTCCATTTGTGTTTGTGCATGTATGTGGAGAAAAAAAGTCAATGAAAAATCTTTCTCAGGCACCAACTCAGAGCAGGAAACTCTGCTTCTCACTGCTTCTCCCCTGTGGTTTTATACAAGTGTACAAGCGCACAGCTACATCTAGCTCTTTACATTTGAGATGCGGTTCCTAACTCAAAACTTAGGCAGTAAGAATTTTACTAGGTGAGAGCTGAACACCCAGAAGTGCAGATAATCCTGAGACTGCAGGACAGACCGCCACTTCTGCCAAACTTTGCCCACAACACTGGCCCAAGAGGAAACAGAATAGTGCCTCTGGACACAGGAATATAGGCACAGTCAGCTGCAGAAACCTGCAGTCCGGGTGTGCACCCAGAACTGAACTGAACCAATCAAACTCCCTGCACACAAATCCGGTGTGGGGGAGGGGGAAGATCTGGACCCTTAGAAATGCAGACACTCCTGAGAAACCAGAGGAGACTACTCTCTGCCCACATTCCCAACCCAAGAGGAAAACCCCAGCGGACAGGGACCTAGGAGCAGTAAGGGGAAGGACCCTTCTGGTCCCTGCCTTTGCCAAGATCAAACCAAAGGAGCGGCTACACACCTGAGAGCAGAACACTCTGTTCCCAGAACTGGCTGAAAAAAAACATGAAAACAGGTCTACCGGAGTGCTGACACACAAGTTTTCAGGAAGGTCAAACCACCATCAGAAACAGCAAGATAAGCTAACACCAGAAGCAACCTGATGGTGAAAAGCAAGTACAAGCAGCAGAAACCAAGACTACCTGGCATCATCAGAGCCCAGTTCTCCCACCAAAGCAAATACTAGATATCCATACACACCAAAAAAGCATGATTTAGATTTAAAATCACACTTTATCATGATGATGGAGGATTTTAAGAAGGTCATAAATAACTCCCTTAAGGAAATACAGGACAACACAAGTAAAAGTAGAAGCCCTTAAAGAGGAAACACAAAAATCCATTAAAGAATTATAGGAAAACACAACCAAACAGGAGAAGGAATTGAACATAATCATTCAGGAGTTAAAAATGGAAATAGAAACAACAAAGAAAGAAAAAAGGGAGACAACCCTGCAAATAAAAAACCTAGGGAAGAGATCAGGTGTCATAGATGTGAGCATCACCAACAGAATACAAGATATAGAAGAGAGAATATCAGGAGCAGAAGATACCATAGAAAACATCAACACAATCATCAAAGACAGTGTGAAACGGAAAAAGCTCCTAGCCCCAAACACAGGAAATCCAGGACATGATATGGAGATCAAACCTAAGGAAAATATGTATGAAAGAGAGTGAAGACTCCTAACTTATAGAGCTAGTAAATATCTTCAAAAAATTATACAACAAAACTTCATTTGGAATAACAAAAAAACCCAGGATAGCTAAAACTATTCTCAACAATAAAAGAACTTCTGGGGGAATCACTATCCTTGACCTCAAGCAGTATTACAGAGCAATAGTGATAAAAATGTGTGGTATTGGTATAGAGACAGGCAGATAGATCAGTAGAATAGAATTGAAGACCCAAAAATGAACTCACACACCTATGGTCACATGATCTTTGATAAAGGAGCTAAAACCATCCAATAGAAAGAAGATAGCATTTTCAACAAATGGATCTGGTCCAACTGGAGGTCAGCATGTAGAAGAATGCAAATCGATCCATTCTTATCTCCTGTACATAGCTTAAGTCCAAGTGGATTAAGGACCTCCATGTCAAACCAGATACACTCAAACTAATAGAAGAGAAAGTGGGGAAGAGTCTCAAACACATGGGCACTGGGAAAAATTTCCTGAACAAAACACCAATGGCTTATGCTCTAAGATCAAGAATCAACAAATGGGACTCCATAAAACTGCAAATTTTCTGTAAGGGAAAGAACACTGTCAGGACAAAATGGCAACCAACAGATTGGGAAAAGATCTTTACCAATCCTACATGCGATAGAGGGCTAAAATCCAATATATAAAAGAACTTAAGAAGTTAGACTCCAGAGAGCCAAATAGCCCTATTAAAAATGGGGTACAGACCTATAAAAAGTATTCTCAGTTGAGGAATAAGTTGGCCAAGAAACACCTAAAGAAATGTTCAACATTCTTAGTCATCAGGAAATTGCAAATTAAAACAACCCAGAGATTCCACCTCACACCAGTCAGAATGGCTAAAAAATTCAGGGGACATCAGATGCTGGGGAAGATGTGGAGAAAGAGAAACACTCCTCCATTGTTGGTGGGATTGCAAACTAGTACAACCTATCTGGAAATCAGTCTGGAGTTTCCTTAGAAATTGGACATTACACTACCTGAGGACACAGCTATACCACTCCTGGGCATATTCCCAAAAGGTGCTCCAACATACAACAAAGATACATGCTCCACTATGTTCATAGCAGCCTTATTTATAATAACCAGAAGCTGGAAAGAACCCAGATGCGCTTCAACAGAGGAAAGGATACAGAAAATGTGGTACATCTAAACAATGGAGTACTACTCGGCTATCAAAAACTTCATGAAATTCATAGGCAAATGAATGAAACTAGAAAATATCATCCTGAGTGACTTCAAAAACTTCATGAAATTCATAGGCAAATGAATGGAACTAGAAAATATCATCCTGAGTGACGTAACCCGCTCACAGAAAAACACACATGGTATGCACTCACTGATAAGTGGATATTAGCCCAAAAGTTCGAATTACCCAAGATGCAATCCACAGACCACATGAAACTCAAGAAGGATGACCAAAATGTGGATGCTTCACTCCTTCTTAAAAAGGAGAACAAAAAATCCATAGGAGGGGACGGGGAAGCAAATTTTAGAGCAGAGGCTAAAGGAACCGCCATTTCAGAGCCTGGCCCACGTGTGTGTGTGTGTATATATATGTGTGTGTGTGTGTGTGTGTGTGTGTGTGTGTGTGTGTGTATACGCATACAGCCACTGAAAGTAGATAAGATGGATGAAGTCAAGAAGTGTATGTTGACAGGAACTGGATACAGATCTCTTCTGAGAGACACAACCAGAGCATGTCAAATACAGAGGAGAATGCTAGCAGCAAACCACTGAACTGAGAACGGGATGTCTGTTGGAGGAATTAGAGAAAGGATTGAAAGAGCTGAAGGGGCTGGTGAATCCATAAGAAAAACAATGCCAACGAACCATAGCTTCCAGGGACTAAACCACTAGCCAAAGACTACACATGGACTGACCCAGGGCTCCAACTGCATATGTAGCAAAGGATGCCCTTTTTGGGCACCAATGTAAGGTGAAGCCCCTGGTCCTATCAAGGTTGGACCCCCAGTGTATGGGATTGTCGGGGGGTGTTAAAGGGGGGTGGATGTGGAGGGAAACACCCTTATAGAAGGGAAGGAGGAGGGGATAGGGGGTTATGGACAGGAAACTGGGAAAGGGAATAACATTTGAAATGTAAATAAGAAATACCCAATTTAAAATAAAAGAAAGAAATTTAGTAGGCTGATTAATTGCTTATGACGTGAAAGTACTTTTCATAAATGTTAAATATCTGAGTTCTTTTTAATGTTAATTATTAATAATTTATTTAATTTAAACTATTTTAGAGCAAATTTTAGGTTTAGAGAAAACTGAGATAATGCTGAAAGTTCTCAAACATCTCTTAGCTCTGTCACTTTCTTTACTTATTATGAGGGAGGCGTTAGTGTGATTCATTGGCTACAGTACTCTAGAATTGATGTATCATTATTTAAGAGTTCTAGTTTACATTAAGTTTCAGTATTTGTGCTTCATATTTGTGTGGGTTTTCCCCCATGGAATGCATAAGTATCATATTTGACAGCATTTACAGGAAACTGAAATGTGTCATGTTTCACTTAGTCATACTCCCTCCCCACGCATTGGCATCCATTGAGGTTTTAGTTATTGGTATCATTTTGCTATTTCCTGAATCCTGTATATTTGCATTCATCGCATGACTGTTTTAGAAGGACTCCTTCCATAAGGTAGTGTGCACTGAAGTCATCATGCCTTTTCAATTCTTGGGTGCACATCGATTTCCATCTAGCAATTCTTTTCTATTGGGGAGTGGTAATAACAAGGCTTATGCATTTCCGTCTGGAGGGAATTAGTACTTTTACTTCTGATGGGTTTATGTAAAAGTGATAAAACCATTTATCTGCAGATTTTGGATGAATTTGATTTTGCCAAATAGTCAAGTGTGTGAATGCTGGAACATCCAGTACAATCATGTTTACCTCTGTAGTACATTTCTAAAATCTTCCAAAGTGCCTTTAAGCTTTCCACTCTCACAGGGAATGCATCAGTGTTCACATTTTCAGCATTCTAGTTAGCATTAGTGTAGCCAGTATTTTAAGTCTCTGCAATACTAATAATATTTAGTCATGTCCTTTTGGTTTAATCTGGTATTTCCTATAACGTGAGAACATTTTCTTTAGCTCAGTTTTACTGTATATATTTACTTGGTTGAGGCATTTGCTAAAATATTTTGTCTAACTTTTTCCTAGGTTATTTTCTTATTTCTAAGTTATAAGTACTCACTGTGCACTGGAAATTCAATGACTTTATTGCCAAGGGCCATGCAGGAGGAATGACAAATGGCTTTAGAAGAACTCATGGAATGCAGCCCATGGATTACCCCAGCCATACTGGTGAACTTTGGTGTGCCCTGGCCCTAAGGACTATGAGCCCTGAGAATTTCATCCTGCTAAGGAGTTCTGCTCTGCTTGTTGCCCTCACATCCCTCTTAATGTATGGATTTTATGAAAGCATTGAGGAGTTTCCAGTCCTTCACTGGGCAGTATCTCTCCCTCTCACCATAACAATGCTTGATCTCTTTCAGACATTGCTTCTGGAGTAGACTAATAACATAACCATCAGCCTAAACAAAAACATAGAGACATAGATTATGGACAATAACCACGAAATTTAGAAAATATTTGGAAAAATAAAATCACTCATGAAGCTCAGATGAGATGTTTGAACTACTGGCTCAGATGTACAAAATCCTAGGAAAGAATATGAAGTTCAGAAAGGTACATTCTTATTAGTTAAGCTATGGAACTTTATGGTCAGGGAATAATAAAAATGGCACTACTGGCTGATGTGATTATCACTGAGGCTAATCATTGGTTTCTACTTTTTTAATTTTAATTTTAATTTTTATTGGTTATTTTATTAATTTACATTTCAAATGTTATCCCTTTTGCAGGCCTAACCTCTGAAAACCTATGTCTCATCCCCTCTACCCCTGCTTCTATGGGGTGCTCCCCAACCCACCCACAAACTCCCAACTCACCAAACTAGCATTCTCCTACACTGGAGCATCAAGCCTTCTCAGGACCAAGTGCCTCTCCTCCCATTGATGCCCAACAAAGCTGTCCTCTGCTACATATGCAGCTGGAGCCATGGGTCCCTCCATGTGTACTCTTTGGTTGGTGCTTTATTCCCTGGGAGCTCTGGGATGTTCTGGTTCATTGATAGTATTGTTCTTCCTATGAAGTTGCAAAATCCTTCATCTCTTGTAGTCTTCCCCCTAATTCCCGCATTGAGGTCCCCTGCTCAGTCTAATAGTTGGTATCCACGTCTGTACTGGCTCTGGCAGAGCCTCTCAGGAGACAGCTTTGTCAGGCTCCTGTCAGCAAGTACTTCTTGACATTGGCAATAGTGCCTTGGTCTCAATATGGGATGGATCCCCAGGTGGAGCAGTCTCTAGATTGCCTTTCCATCAGGCTTTGTTCTACTCCATGTCCCTGTATTTT
Source organism: Rattus rattus (assembly GCF_011064425.1). Lineage (NCBI taxonomy): Eukaryota > Metazoa > Chordata > Mammalia > Rodentia > Muridae > Rattus > Rattus rattus. The sequence goes on from NC_046165.1 coordinate 13,632,965, forward strand.
CTTAAAATAGGAGCAATTCTGGGATAAAGTTTTGGAGATGGGTGGTTGGCCCCATCCCTCAATAAGGGTCATATCCTTATTGAGTCATATCTCTGGATATGGTCTCTACAGGTTTTCTCTCTACTCTTTGTTGGATATTTCAGCTAAAGTCATCCCTGTTGGGTCCTGTGAGCCTTTTGCTTTCCTGCCATCAAGTGGCTACCCCTTGTTCCCCTTCCCCCATTGCTACACACCTCTGTTCAATTTCCTGACACCCTGTACATCTTATACCCATTTTTTGCCCACACTTTCTAATGTGATTTATTAAGATTTGCTAATGGGAGTTCATCATGGTTGATTTTTTCTTTGATGAGTATGGTGTTTTTCCTTATCTTTTCTGATAATTTTTGGTTAAAGTTGATTAAATTCGATATTAGAATGTCTACTGCAGATTGTTCCTTGGGACCATTTGCTTGGAAAATTTTTTCTCAGCCTTTTACTGTTTGGTAGTATCTGTCTTTGTCACTGAGGTGCATTTTCTATATGCAGCAAAATGCTGGGTCCTGTTTACATATCACTGAGTTAGTATATGTCTTTTGATGGGGAATTGAGTCCATTGAGGTAAAGAAATATAAAGGAAAAGGGACTGTTGCCTCCTGCTATTTTTGTTGTTAGAAGTGGAATTATGTTCGTGTGGCTATCTTCTTTTGTTTGTTGAAAGAAGTGCTCCAAGATCAACAATAGACAAATGGGACTTCAGAATATTGCAAAGCTTCTAGAAGGCAAAGGACACAACCATAACCAACAGATAGGGAAAATATATTTACCAATTCTACATCTTATAGAGGGCTGATATCCAATATATACAAAGGAATAAGAAGTTAGACACTAGAGAATCAAATAACCCTATTAAAAATGGAGTACAGAGCTAAACAAAGAATTCTCAACTGAGGAATATAGCAAGTGGCTGAGAAGCACCTAAAGAAATGTTCAACATCCTTAGTCATCAGGGAAATGCAAATCAAAACAACCCTGAGATTCCACCTCACACCAGTCAGAATGGCTAAGATCAAAGACTCGGGTGACAGCATATGCTGGTGAGGATGTGGAGAAAGAGGAACACTCCTCCATTGGTGGTGAGATTGCAAACTGGTACAACCACTATGGAAATCAGTCTGGCAGTTCCTCAGAAAATTGGACATAGTATTACCTGAGGATCCAGCTGTACCACTCCTGGGTATATACCCAAAAGATGCTCCAACATACAACAAGGACACATGCTCCACTGTGTTCATAGCAGCCTTATTTATAATAGCCAGAAGCTGGAAAGAACCCAGATGCCCTTCAACAGAGGAATGGATACAGAAAATATGATACATATACACATCAGAGTACTACTTAGCTATTAAAATAATGAGTTCATGAAATTATTAGGCAAATAGATGGAACTATGAAAATGTCTATCTGAGGAGGTCATGTTTTCACAAAACACATTATGCATTCACTGGTAAGTGGTTAGCCCAAAACCTCGGAATACCCAAGATAAAATTAACAGACCACATGAAGCTCAAGAAGAAGGAAAACCGAAAGTGTGGATCATTCAGTCCTTCTTAGAAGGGGGAACAAATTACTCATAGGAAGAAACATGGAGACAAAGTATGGAGCAAAGAATGAAAGAAAGGCCTTCCAGAGACTGTCAGATCTGTGGATCCATCCCACATATATTCTTCATTCCTGACATTATTGTGGATGCCAAGAGGTGCATGTTACAGGAGTCTGATATAGCTTTCTCTTGAGAGGCTTTGCCAGAGCCTGACAAATACAGAGGAGGATGCTTGCAGTCAACTATTGGAGAGAGAATGGGTTCCTCAACGGAGGAAGTAGAGAAAGGACTGAAGTAGCTGAAGTGTTTTGCAACCCCATATGAAGAACGATAACATCAACCAACCAGAAACTCCAGAGCTCCCAAGGACTAAACCACCAACCAAAGAGTACACATGAAGCGACCCATGGTTCCAACTGCATACATAGCAGAGGATGGTGTTGCTGGACATCAATGGGTGGGTGGGTGGCTGATCACCCACATAGAAGGAATAAGGGTTTTCCAGAGAAGAAACCAGGAAAGCGGATAACATTTGAAATGTAAATAAAGAAAATATCCAATATAAAACTGATTTGCTGATAAGTTGATATGCATTTTGTATATTTCCATTGGATATGACTGTTTTTATATAAAAGTTTAGGTTTGTGATTCTTTTAAAGACTCTTGCAAGAGTACTTTCAAAAACAAATAGTAAAATAATTATTCCTTTGTTTGTAACTGCTAATTGTAGTCTACCAGTAATAGAAGCTAGCTGAGAAAATTGCCTTGCTTACTTACACTTTGTTAATATATAACAAGTTAAGCAATTATGAATGTGTATGGGTTTTGGGGAATAATGTTTTCTTTACCTTTACTACTTAGTGTTATTTCTTGTACAGATATTGGAAAATACATTGTTTTTTCATAACTATTCACTAGAACAAAACTAAAACATAATCACATTGTAATTTTACACTGTTTGAAAGATTTAGCTGATATATATATATGTGTGTGTGTGTGTGTGTGGTGAAGAAAGAATAAAGTATGAGGGTTGGAACATTTCTCCTTCTATCGCCTATGTGTATGTATGTATGTATGTATGTATGTATGTATGTATGTGCATGTATGTATGTATATACATATGTGTGTAAGGATTGTATGTGTGTGTGTTTGATGTGTGGTGTGTGTGTGTGTGTGTGTGTGTGTGTGTTTATCATGTCTGTGTATGTTTGTTGGAGCTGGCTTCATCCACAAATTGTATATACTTCTGTATGTATTTGTGAAATATTTGAATCTTGCTTGCTCAAGCTTTGCTCTAACCACTCTATGTGTGAATGTATGTATGTCTCTCTGTAAGTTTGTTTGCTTATATGTATGTGTGTGTTTGTATGTATGCATATATGTGTGTATGAAGTAAGTGGGCTCTGCCTCTTGTTTCATCCATTCAGTGTATGTGTGTGGTGTATGCATGTGGTGGATACATGTGTATGCATGTGGTGTATGCATGTGGTGTGTGTGTGTGTGTGTTTTAGTAACTAGAGAGAGAGAATTAGTAAAGTAGACAGAGAGAGATCCATTCTTCAGAGAGACAGAGGATTGTTTCCAGACAGTCAGACAGAAAAAAGAGACAAAAAACAGAGAGAAAGAAGTGGAGACATATCCTTTGTGGTCTTGGGACATCTTTCTCAGCAGCTCCAACGTGTTAAAGGAGTTCCAGAGTTCCTAGGTTTTCCGCTGGCCACAGGGTGCTCCAGCCCCAGTAAATTTAGCTTTGTTCCCTCAGAAGACGGCTGTTGAGTAACTTTCCTAGTTGCTGTCTGCCTTTAGCAGCAGCCTCTGTATGTATCTGGGTCCACCCCTGTCAGCAGCTCTAAGCAACGATCTCCAACAGCTACCCGCCTCAGTTTACCCACACATGGATGCCAAAGCCCGCCATTGCGCCATTGGCACTTAATCACAAATATGATTGTAAATATCTCCCTCACTTTTGACTTACATTTTTATTCTCGTAATAATATGTTCAAAGTCATTAATTTTTAAAATTATTTTATCTATTTACATTCCAGTCATTGCCCCTCCCTGCCCCCACTCCCACAGTTCCTCATCCTATTCTTCCCTCCCCTTACCCCTTCACCTCTAGGAGGCCTTCCATTTCCCTGGAGCCTCACATTTCTTGAGGATTATACACATTTCTCCTACTGAAGCCAGACTAGGGCTACCTCTGCTGTGTATGTGTCAGGGTCCTCAGACCAGGCTGGGTGTTCTCTTGGGTGACCACTGAGTGGGGTGGTCAGTGACTTAGTCTCTGGGAGTTCCCTGGTGTCTGGGGTTAGTTGAGACTGCAGGTCTTTCTATGGGTTTTCCCTCCCTTTCAAATTTTTAAATCCTTCTCCTATTTCAACTACAGGGGTCCCCAACTTAGTCCAATGATTGGTGTAAGATCTGAGCTGCTTGCTTGGCATCTCAGAGGACAGCCATGCCAGGGTCTATTTATAAGCACACATCAAAGCATCAGCAATAGTGTCAGGCCTTGGCGACCCACCTCCATGTGCTGGATCCCAATTTGGGTCTATCACTGGACCAACTTTTCCTCAGTTCATTCTCCATTTTTGTCTCGGCTGTTCTTTCAGACAGGAACAATTCTGGTTCAGAAATTGTGATTGTGGGTCTTCCACCTCCTGGATCTCTGGGATTTTTCTTGAGCCCTACCCCACTTCCCATCACCCAAGGCTGCTTATTTTCATTTATTCTCCTGGTCCTTTGGGTTTCACTCCTCCTTCCAAACCTGATCTTGTTTCCTCTTTCCCCTTCCCCTCCCCTATCCCAAGTAGGTCTCTCCTTCCCTCTGCCTCTCATTACTATTTTCCCCCTTGAAGGTGGAATTGAAGCATCCTCATTAGGCCTTTCTGCTTGTTACACTTCTTCAATCCTATGGGGTATATCAGGGGTATTCTGTACTTTTTGGCTAATACCCACCAATCAGTAAGTACATACCATGCATATACTTTTGGGTCTGAGTTACCTCACTCAGCATGATATTTTACAGTTCCATCAATTTGCCTAAGAATTTCATGAAGTCATTGTTTTTAGTAACTAAGTACTACTCAATTGTGTAAATGTACCACGTTTTCTGCATCCATTCTTCAGTTGAGGGACATCTGGATTGTTTCCAGCTCCTGGCTCTGACAGAAAAAGAGAGAAAAAAAACTGTTATGAACTTACTGGAGCACATATCCTTTGTGGTATAATGGGACATCTTCTGCATGGGGTATATGCCCAGGAATGGTATAGATAGGTCCTCAGTTAGTCCTATTTACAATTTTATGAGGTCCTGCCAGATTGATTTCCAGAGTTGTTTTACCCACCAACAATGGAGGAATCTTCTTCTTTTTCCATATCCTTGCCAGCATGTGCTATAACTTGAGTAATAATGCCCAATTATTATTTTATTTATTCCTTTTTTGAATTCATTTATTGTGATTGCTTAAATGAGCGTTTACCTCATAGGCTCATAGAGTTTAATTCTTTGTCACAAGGTAGTAGAATCCACTGAAAGGATTATAAATATTAGAACTTATGACCTTTTTATAGGAAGTATGTCACTGAGGGTGGATTTTGAAGATTCAAAACCTCATGCCAGTCCCATTCTCTTTCTGTCTCTGTGTTTGCCTCTGTCTCTGTCTCTCTCTCTCTCTGTCTTTGTCTCTCTTTGTTTTTGCCTCTGCTCTCTTTTTCTGTCCCTCTCTCTCTTTTCTATCTCTCTCTGACTCTGCTCTCCCCACCTACTGTAGATAAACATGTAGCTCTCAACTAGTCCTCTAGCACCAGGTCTGTCATGTTTATTTGCAGTATTAAGAGGTCACTAACAATGCCCATTTTCTAAGGAAAATGACATGGTTACCGTAATCATCACACAGTGAAAATAGTTATAAGAGTAACCTAACTTAGACAGAAGTACGAGTGGTTAGTCAATCACAGTGACTTGCAAGTGAAACTTTATTCTCTAGAAGAAAAGTCCTAGGGCAAGCACAAAGAAAAATCAACATATCCTGAAATTCCCTGTATTTCTGAGTTTGAGACTTCTTCCTATCACAGGATTCTTTGAGTGTCAGAGAACTGAGACAGACATCTTTGAAGTAAGAGAAAGCTCATCATCAAGAAGGACATTGCCATACATTTATATTGTCATGTTGTTCTAGCATTTTTACATGAGAACCTTTGGATTTTTATCAAGGTAACTTTATTATACAAATTAAGTGAGTCAAGCTTTCTGAGAAGACTGGATACACTTTACATACTGATGTGCTTTTCAAGAGAATCAGAGCTGTACCCTTAGCTTCAGTCACATTCAGGTACCTATTGAGAATATAAAGTAAGTAAAGAGTTAGTTCATTTGATTCTTAATTGGAAACTCTGTGCTTTGTAGCTCACCTGGTAGAATTCTCCAGTCTAGCACGGATTATCTGAACTGATGTGGAAAGTGACCAACCTGAGACTTTGTGCAATAGACAAAGGTAAGAAAGTGGAAGGCACTAGAAATGTCTCTGTGTATATAATCAGGGAAAATAATTTAGTCAAGAAGAGGCATTATAGCATACTGCCATGGCCAGAATCTGAAAGTGGCCAGGAGGACCGTTTCTACCACATTTATACTAGATATTCTTGCTTGGGCCTTTAGAAAGAACGAGAGATTTGGAGAATGATAGCGATTATCATGAACTTTACCAGATAGTGATCGGAAGCTGGCTTGCAATTTGTGGCTTTATTAATCGAGCAAATTAACACATTCACAAGAACTGGGCACTACACAACGATATCTAAAACATGTTTTTTTTAATGACATTCAGTAAGTCATCAGAAATAGATTCATTTTATATGGTGATAAGAGCAGTGCCTCTGCACCGTACTACCACAAGCTCCTACCTCTCTGTAAATATATATATATATATATATATATAATTTCACAGAAGCCTGATTGAGTTTTCTTTTCACAAAATTTCACACTTGTCAGTTGCATTCTTGATATTATTCTGATAAGGCATAGCAGCAAGATATGGTGATTATATTTGCTGCTAAGGCTAGTCCTGAGTATGCCAAAAATATTCCTTCTTTTACTGATACAACTTTGATTGGATATGTTCTTTGACAATTTTAAATGTGTATGTAGCTGATTGTTTCCTGACTCCCACCGTGCTACTCACCCCTCCTTCACTCAGTACTCTGTTATTCTTCACAATTTAATTTTTACTACCATTTTGATGACATTTTATAGAATTTCCATCTTGCATTAGCCAAGGATTATTCATCCCTATGTCTTTTCTTTATAGTTTTCAGTTTGAGTGTCAGAGACTTGACATAGACATCTTTGACTAAAGAGAAAGCTCATTATCAAGAAGGACAATATCATAATTTATGTATGGTATGTATGTATGTATGTATGTATGTATAGGAAAAGTCTCTTGTTTTCTTGGTGTACTCTATCTTCTCTGGGTCTTTCTGTATGCATTTATGGTATGTATGTGTATAATAATTCATCATAGTTATTTTTAGTATAAAGCACATTATTATAAGAGTTATACCAATATATTCCTCACTGCTCTCCTTTTAATATCTCTTCAGACTGTTTCTTTCATGCACAGTAGTATAACTTGTGATGTTTTTCTTTAATACTAGGCATTTGGATACAGTGATTCACAAGTACACACTTGACGGTTTATTTTCTTGAAATGCAAATAGCTAAAGTTTGCTTAAATGGCTGTTGCTAAATTTAAGTTTTCATTTTTATTTTTCTTATATGTTTTAATATTTAAGACAATTTTAAAGTTAAATATATGTTATCATATTCGTCCCCTTATTAAAGACTCTCCACTCTGTTTATCCTACCTTAAGTTACTTGTTAAATAATGAACAAATACACATTACAACAGCAAAGTAAAACCTCAAACCAGTAAAACGAAATGAAACAACACATGCACCTAATAAGAAAAAGAAAACGGAAGAAAGAAAAGTATAAAATGTTGATCAATGAAAATAAATGAGAGTTCAGTTGTTAACCTTTTCCCTAGTGACTAGGGGTCCATTTATTGTTCATTTAATCATTTTTAGCAAATAAAACAAAACATAATTACATAAAATGGAAACAATATCATAGGAATTGGTCAAGACAAAAAAAAAATCAGAAGAAAGGGAATCAAGGGAAGGCATCAGAATTAGACTCAATCATTGACACAACTCAGAAATCCCATAAAAACAGTACAGTTGAAATCATTATATACATACGGATGATCTGGACCAGATATTTGCAGGCACCGTCCATGTTTAGTGAATCTCTGTGAGTTCATAAGAGCTTTGCTCATGAGGATTTAGAGTCTCTTGTTTTCTCAGTGTTCTCTATCCCCCTGTGTCTTTCATTCTGTGTGATTCCCTGGACTAGAAGGGGAAGGATTTGATGGAGACGTCCTATTTAAGACTGAGAGTTGCAAAGTCTAGGACTGTCTTAGTAATGTCTTGTAGGCTTCTATAGTTGTACCTTTTCTTGCTGGAGGAAGCTTCTCTGAGGATGGCCGAACAAGGCACTAATATATGAGTATAACAGAATATCATTGGAGTCATTTTACCATGGACACAGGGACATTTGGGTGAATGCTATGTGCAGCACCAGCTAAATATCTCGATACACATGTGTTGTGTATGCATTGTCTTTAGCATACTTTAGGGAACTTGTGTTTATACTCAAAAATAGTATAACTGGATCTTTAGGTAGATCCATTCCCATCTTTTTAAGCAACTGCCACACTGATTTTCATAATGCCTACAGCAGCTTGCATTGTCAACAGCAACGGAGGTATGTTTCCATTGCCTCATATCCTCACCAGCATGTGTTATCAGTTACTCTGTTGATGTTAGTCATCCCGACAGGTATAAGGTGAAGTCTTCAAAGTAGTTTTGATTTGCATTTTCCTGATAGCTTATGATGATAATTTAAGCACATTTCTGCCATTTGAGTTTTACCTACCGAGAATGCTGTTTTACAAGTACCATATTTTAATAGGAGTATTTGTTTTCTTCATAACATATTTTGAATATTAGCTCTCTATTTGATATTCAGTAGGTGACATTTTTTCCCACTCAGTTGACCGCCACTTAGTCAGAATGACAGTGTCCTTTGATATACTTCTCAGTTTTATCAGGTCCATTTATTAATTGTTGATCCCTATGTCAACAGTGTTCTCTTCAGAAAGACTCCTCCTGTGGCAACTAGTTTAAGGATATTCCCCAAATTCTCCTCTATTAATTCAATGTATCTGGCTGTATGCTGAGGTCATCTATCCATTTAGACTTGAGTTTTATGCAGGGTGGTAAGCACAGATGTAGTTGGATTTTTTTTTTTTCTACTTGTAGGCAGCCTGTTTAACCAGCACCATTTGTTGAAGATGTTGTCTTTTCTTTAATGCGTATTTTTGGGTTTCTTATAAGAAAAATCAGGTCTATGTACGTGTGTAGATTTGCATTCATGTCTTACATTTGTTTCAATTGGTCAGTTTGTTTAATTTTGTGTGAATACTGTGGTGTTTTCCCTGCGAGAGCTCTGCAGTACCAGGTAACGTAGGAGATGGGGACTCTTCCAGCAATTCTGTTATTGTTCAGGATTGCTTCAGCTATTCTGGTGTTCTCATGGTCCCATATAAAGATGAGAATTGTTCTTACAAGATCTGTGAAGAACTGTGTTATAATATTGCTTCAATTGATAGGTTGCTTACTGTAAAATTGATATTTTTATTATATTCATTCTACGGATTCATGAACATGGGAGATCTTCCCATCTGATATCTTCAATTTCAATGACTTGATGTTTTTCTTTTTCAACTCTTTCACATGCTTGGTTACACATACATCAACATTTTTTTAAATTATTATTATTTGAGGCTTTTATCTTTTTTCTGTTAGGTTGCCTTGTCCAGTTTTGGTGGGGAAGGATCTTGCCTTGCCCTATTTTATTTTGTTTTGTCATGTTTGTTTGTTATCTCTATGAAGCCCTTTCTTTTCTGATAGATTACAGAGGTAGAATGGATTTATGGAAGAAGAAGGTAAGAGGAAGCAGGGAGAGTTGGAGGGAGGAAAAACTGTGGTCAGGATGTATTGTATGAGGGAAAAATCTATTATCAATAAAAATTATAATAATAAAATGGTATTTTTATTTCCACGATTTTATGATCAGATTTTTGTTGTTTGTATATAAGGTTGCTCCTAAGGTTTGGGTATTGATTTTGTATCTAGATACTTTGCTGAAAGTGTTTATCAGTTGTAGGAGTGACCTAGTGGAATTTTTTACTTTACCTTTCAATACTATCACATTATCTGCAAGTTAATTGACTTCTTTCTTTCTAGGTTATATTACTTTATCACCTTCAATTGTCTTATTGTACTTGCTAACACTTAAGTATTATACTGAAGAGGTATAAAGGTAGATAACCTTATCTTGTTCTTAATTTTATTTTTAGGAACTGCTTTGAGTTTCTATCCTTTTAAAGTAGTGTTGGCTATCTGCTTGCTATAAGCTAGGTTTGTCATGTTGATGTATAGCCATTACATCCATAATCTCCCCCAGGAATTCTAGCATGAAGGGATGTTGGATATTGTTAAAGGTCTTTTCTGAAGCTAATAGAATGATTGTGTGGTTTTTACCTTTCAGTGTTTTTATATTGAGGATTATATTTAACAATTCACATATATTGAAACATTCCTGCCTTTCTTGTATAAAATCTACTTGATCATGATAGATCATCTTTTTTATATGTACACAGATTCAGTTTGCAAATATTTGACTCAGTAGTTTTTTTTTTATTTATGTTCATGATGATAATTGAACTGTAAATCTCTGCCTTTCTTGGATCTTTATGTGATTTATGCATCAGATTAACTGTAACCCAAAATAAGTTAGACAGTGTCTAGTACATTTTTATTTTCTGTAATGATATGAGTAGTATTGACATTAAATCTTCATTGAAAGTCTTGTAGAATTGTGCCTCAAAGCATTCTGGCCCTGGGCCTTTGTTGGGGAAATTTTTATGACTGTTTTTATTTGACTAGAGGAAATAGGTCTGTCTGTTTCTTTGATCATGATTTATCTATCTTAAATAATATGTATTTGGAAAATTATTCAATTATTTTGGATTTTCAAATTTAAATAGGTATGTGTTTTTAAAAGTATTGTCCTCATGGGGGTCCAAGGTGTCTGCTGATATGGTCCCCTTTCATTTTTGAATGTATTGATTTGGATATTTGCTTTGTGCCCTTTAGTAATTTTGATTAAGGGTTTATATATCTCTGGATTTTCTCAAAGAACCATATTTTTGTTTTATTAATTCATTTCATTATTTTCTTTTTCAATTTTACTGATTTCAGCCATTATTTTGATTATGTCTTGCCATCTATTCTCCCTGGGTATAATTACTTCCTTTTGTTCTAGAGGTTTTAGTTATGCTGCTAATTTACTAGTATGAGAGCTGTCTAATTTTTTCTTAGTACTATAAGTGTTTATATGAGTGAACTTGCCTCTTAGAATAGACTTCTTGTGTTCCATAAATTAAAGCATGTTTTGCATTCACTTTCATTAAATTCTAGAAGGACTATTATTTATTTCTTCATTTCTGTTTTGACCCATTTATCATTCTGTAATGAATTATTCAGTTTTCAAGAGCTTTATAGCTTTCTGTTATTTCTATTTTTGATAATATCAAGATTTCACTCGAAATGATCTGATAGGATGAAGGATGTGATTTCTATTGAGACTGGCTTTGATTCTGAGTATGTGGTCCACTGGAGAGAAAGTCGAATTTGGTTCTGAGAAAATTATATATTCTTTTGTATTTGGATTAAATATTTGATAGTTATCTGATAGTGCCATTTGGTTAATAATATTGGGTAATTTCAATATATCTCTGTATCGTTTCTATCTTTATAATTAGTCTTTGGTGAGAATGTGACATTAGGACCACACACAGGGTTTGAAGTTACCATGTGATTTAACCTACAAAAATGTATTATTCGATACTTTGGATGCCCCTGTATTTGAGAAATAGCTGTTAAAAATTGAATTGTCATTTTTGTGGGTTTTTATTTTAAGCATATTTAGTGTCTTTTCTATCACTTCTAATTATTTGTCAGGTTTATTTTGTCACATATTAAAATGACTCCAGCTTACTTCTTCTTAGTTTGCTCAGAATATTTTTTAATATAATTTTTCATGGACAATTTATGTATATACATTTCAAAAATTATTTCCCTTTCCTCCCTCTCCCATACAGCGTCCCATCTCCCACTGCTTCTGTGAGGATGTTCTAACTCCCACCCATCCACTCCAACCTCAACACCCTAACTATACCCTACATTGGGGAGCCAAGCCATCACAGGACCAAGGGCTTTCTTTTACTCCTAATGATGCTAGACAATGCCTTCCTCTGTTACATGTTTGGCTGGAGTCATGGGTCCCTCTGTGTGTACCCATTGGTTGGTGGTTTAGTCCCTGGGAGCTCTGGAGATTCTTGTTGTTTGGTATTGTTGTTCTTCTTATGGGGTTACAAAACGCTTCAGCTCCTTCAATCTTTTCTCTAACTCCTCCATTGGGGTCCCCTTGTTTAGTCTAATGGTTAACTGCAACCATGCTCATCAGAGCCTCTCAGGAGACACCCATACTGGCTCCTGTCAGCAAGCACTTCTTGGCTTCAGCAATAGTGACTGTGTTAGATGGCTGCGTATGAGATGGATCCCCAGGTGGGGCAGTCTCTAGATGACCTTTCGTTCAATCCATGCCCCACTCTTTGTCCCTGTATTTCCTCTCATGCGTATTTTATACTTCCTTTTAAGAAGGAATGAAGCATCTACATTTTGGTCTTCTTGTTTTGGGGATTAATATGATCTGTGAATTTTTTTCTTATGTATTTCAAGCTTTTGGACTAATATCCACATATCAGTGAGTGTATACACTGTGTGTTATTTTGTGATTGGGTTACCTCACTCGGCATGAACTTTTCTAGTTGCATCTATCTGCCTAAGAATTTCATGTAGTCATTCTTTTTAATAGCAGAGTAGTACTTCATTGTGTAAATATACCACATTTTTTTTATCCATTCCTCTGATGAAGGATATCTGTGATCTTTCCAGATTCTGGCTATTATAAATAAGGCTGCTATGAACACAGTGGAACACATGTCCATGTTATATGTTGAAGCATATTTTGGGTATATGCCCAGGAGTGGTACAGCTGAGTCCTCAGATAATACTATGTCCAATTTTCTGAGGAACCATCAGATTTATGACCAGAGTGGTTTTAAGAAGCTTGCAATTCCCCCAACAATGGAGGAGTGTTCCTATTTCTCCACATCATTGCCAGCATCTGCTGTCACCTGAATTTTTAATCTTAGCCATTCTGACTGGTATGAGGAGGTATTTCAGGGTATTTTGATTTGTATTTCCCTGACGACTAAGGATGTTAAGCATTTCTTCAGGTATGTCTCAGCCATTTCGTATTCCCTCAGTTGAGAATTTTTGTGTAGGATTATTTGATTCTCTGGAGTCTAACTTCTTAAGTTCTTTGTATATATTAAATATTAACCATCTATCAGATGTAAGATTGATAAAGATCTTTTCCCAATCTGTTGGTTGTGGTTTTGTCCTATTGACAGTGTCCTTTGCCTTACAGAAGCTTGCAATTTTATAAGGTCTCATTCGTGGATTCTTGATCTTAGAGCTTAAGCCATTGGTGTTCTGTTCAGGAAATTTTCCCCTGTGTCCATTTGTTCTAGGCTCTATTCCACTTTTTCTTTTATTAATTTGAGTGTATCTGGTTTTATGTGCAGGTCTTTGATCCACTTGAATTGTATGAGGAGATAATGATGGGTCAAATTGCATTCATCTACATTCTGACCTCTAGTTGAACCAGCACCTTTTGTTGAAAATGCTGTCCTTTTTCATTGGATAGTTTTAGCTCCTTTTTCAAAGATCAAGTGACCATAGGTGTGTGGGTTTATTTCTGGGTCTTCAATTATCTTCCCTTGATCTACCTGCCTGTCTCTGTACCAATTCCAATGCTTTTTTTTTTTTAAATCACTATTGCTCTGTAAAACAGCTTGATTCCCCCAGAAGTTCTTTTATTGTTGAAGACAGTTTTCACTATTTTGGAGTGTTTGCTATAACAAATTAGTTTGCAAATTATTCTTTCTAACTCTATAAAGAATTGAGTTTTAATTTTGTTGGGGATTGCACTGAATCTGTTGATTGCTTTTGGCAAGATGGCCATTTTTACTATATTAATCCTGCCAATCCATGATCATGGATGTCTTTCCATCTTCTGAGGTCTTCTTTGATTTCTTTCTTCAGAGACTTAAAGTTCTTCTCATACAGATATTTCCCTCGTTGGTTAGAGTCATACCAAGGCATTTTATGTTATTTGTGACTATTGTGATTGGTGTCATTTTCCTAATTTCTTTCTCTGCCTATTTATCCTTCCAGTAGAAGAAGGTTGCTGATTTGTTTGGGTTAATTTTATATCCAGCTACTTTGCTGAAGTCTTTTTGTTTGTTTGTTTGTATTTTTTTAAAATCAGATTTCGGAGTTCTCCAGTAGAATTTTTGTGGTCACTTAAGTATACTATCATATCATCTACAAATGGAGATATTATAATTTCTTCCTTTCCAATTTGTATACATTTGACTTTCTTTTGTTGTCTAATTTCTCTGGCTAGGACTTGGAGTACTATAATGAATATGAATGTAGAGAGTGGGCAGCCTTGTCTAGTTTGTGATTTTGGTAGGATTGTATCAAGTTTCTCTTTATTTAATTTGATGTTGGTTACTGGTTTGATGTATATTGCTTCTACTATGTTTAGATACGGTCCTTGAATTCCTGACTTTTCCAAGACTTTTATCATGAAGGAGTGTTGAATTTTGTCAAATGGTCTCTCAGTACCTAATGAAATGATCATGTGTGGTTTTGTTTTTGTTGATTTTTTTTATATATACTGGATTATATTGCTGGATTTCCATACATTGAACTATCCTTTCATCCCTGTGATGAAGCCTACTTGATTCTCTTAGTATGTTCTTGAATTTGATTTGTGAGAACTTTATTGAGTATTTTTGCATCGATATTCTTGAGGGAAAATTTTCTGAACTTTTCTTTCTTTGTTTGGGTCTTTGTATGGTTTAGTTATAAGTGTAATTGTAGCTTCAAAGAATGAATTTTGTAGTATTCCTTCTGTTTCTATTTTGTGGAATAGTTTGAAGAGTATTGGTATTAGGTCTCTGAAGGTTTGCACTAAACCCATTTGGTCCTGGACTTTTTCTGGTTGGGAGAATTTAATAACTGTTTCTATTGCTTTAGGCTTTATGGGACTGTTTGTATGGTTTATCTGGTCCTTATTTAACTTTGGTACCTGGTATCTGTCTAGAAAATTGTCTATATATCCTCCAGATTTTCCAGTTTTGTTGAATATAGGCTTTTATAATAGGATCTGATAATTTTTTTAGTCAGTCTTGCACTTTATTGTTGTCTTTTCAGGCCTTGACTGGACACTTGCACAGTGGGTACAGCTGCTCCTTCCTCTGCTGTTTCTTGGTCTTTAGCTTCTCTTAGTGCTTGGTGAGCCTGTGGTGGATGGTTCTAGTCTTCTTGGGTCGCAGGTCCAGGGACTTGTACTTCTTTCACTTGAAGAATTTCCTTATGTTTTCCTATTGAGTCTGATTAATGACAGTGAAATCAGGGGTGATGAGTTTGCATAGGACTTGAATCTTGGAGAGCTTGGGTATGGTGCCACCTGTCATTTTGGTGACTCAAAACTGGGACAGTTCTACTGTCAGATCGTCCAATTGTTTCAACAGCTTCTTCTTCTTGCCATTCAGGTCCTGAGCCTTATCTTGGCCATTGATGCGTTGTTCACGGCTCAATAATTTTTTTGAATTTTCTCAGTTTCTGTTGTTATTTCTCCCTTTTATTTTCTGATTTCATTTGGATACTGTCACTGTGCCCTCTGGCTAAGCTGGTTAAGTGTTTACCTATCTTTTTGATTTTATCAAATAATTAGCTTCCCCTTTTTTAGATTCTTTGTATGTTCTTTTTGTTTCTATTTGGTTTATTTCAGCTCTGAGTTTGACTATTTCCTATTGTCTACTCCTCTTGGGTGAATTTGTTTCTAGAGTTTTCAAGGACTTAAAGTATGCTCTCTCCAATTTCTTTTTGAGGCTCTCAGAGAGCTCTTACCACTGTTCTCATTGTATCCCATAATTTTGGGTATGTTGTGCCTTCGATTTCATCAAATTCTAAAAAAAAAAATAATAATAATTTTTTTTCTTCCTTGACTAATTTGTCATTGAGTAGAGCATTGTGCATCATCCATGTGTATGTGGGCTATCTGTTATTTTTGTTTTTAATTGAAGACCAGCCTTAGTCCATTGTGATCCAATAAGATGCACAAGATTATTCCAATTTCTTTATATCTATTGAGGCCTCTTTTGCGATAAATTATATGGTCAGTTTTTGAGAAGGTCCCATGAGGTGCTGAGAAGAAGGTATATCCTTTTATTTTACGATGAAATGTTCTATAGATGTCTGGTAAATCCATTTGGTTCAGAACTACTGTTAGATTTACTGTGTCTTTGTCTAGTTTCTGTTTCCATGATCTGTCCATTGATCAGAGTGGTGCCTCCTACTATTATTCTTTGTGGTGCAATGTATGCTTTGAGCATTAGTAAAATTTCTTTTATGAATTTGGGTGCTCTGGCATTTGGATCATAGACATTCAGAATTGCGAGTTCATCTTGGTAAATTTTTCCTTTGATGAGTATGAAGTGTTCTTCCTTATCTCTTTAATAACTTTTGGTTGAAAGTCGATTGTATTTGATATTAAAATGGCCACCCCAGCTTGTTTCTTGCCACTATTTGTTTGGAAACAAATATCTCCAGACTTTTACTTTTGGGGAGTGCCTGTCTTTGTCACTGAGGTGCGTTTTTATTTTGCAGCAAAATGCTGGGTCCTGTTTACATATCCAGTCTGATAGTCTATGTCTTTTGATTGGGTAACTCAGTCCATTGATGTTAAGAGATATTAAAGAAAAGTGATTGTTTCCTCTCATTTGTGTTGTTAGTGGTGGGATTATGTTTGTGTGGCTATCTTCTTTTCAGTGTGTTGCAAGATTACTTTCTTGCTTTTTCTAGGGTGTAATTTCCCTGCTTGTATTGGAGTTTTCCATCTGTTATCCTTTAAAGGGCTGGATTTGTAAAAAGATACTCTATAAATTTATTTTTGTCATGGAATATTTTGGTTTCTCCATTTATGTTTATTGAGAGTTTTGTTGGATATATTAGTGTTGAGTGATTTTTGTTTTCTGTTAGGGTCTGTATGTCATCTGCCCAAAATAGTCTAGTTTTCAGAGACTCTGTTGAAAAGTCTGGTGTCATTCTGATAGGTCTGCCTTTATATGTTACTTAACATTTCCCTTACTGCTTTTAATATTCTTTCTTTGTTTTGTGCATTTGATGTTTTGACTATAATGTGATGTGAAGAATTTCTTTTCTGGTCAAATATGTTTGGTGTTCTGTAGGCTTCTTGTATGTTCACAGGCATCTCTTTCCTTAGGTTAGGGAAGTTTTCTTCTATAATTTTGTTGAAGATTTTTATTGGCCCTTTACTCTCTTCTTACTAGTATCCTTCTGTTTGGTATTCTCATTGTGTCCTGAATTTCCTGGATGTTTTGGGTTAGGATGTTTTTGCATTTTGTACTTTCTTTGACTGTTATGTCAATGTTTTCTATGGTATCTTCTGCCCCTGAGATTCGCTCTTCTATTACTTGTATTCTGTTGGTGATGCTGTGTCTATGATTCCTGATCACTTTCCTATATTTTCTATATCGAAGGTTGTCTCCCTTTGTGATCTTTTATTACTTCTATTTCAATTTTAAGTCTTAAATGGCTTTGTTCAATTCCTTCATCTGTTTGGTTATTTTCCTGTAATTCTTTAAGGGATTTCTGTGTTTTCTCTTTAAGTGCTTGTAACTGTTTACCTGTATTCTATATTTTTTAAGGCAATCATTTATATCTTTCTTAAAGTACTCTATAATCATCATGAGTTGTGATTTTACATCCAAATCTTGCTTTTCCAGTTTAATGGAGTATCCAGGACTTGCTGTAATGGGAGAACTGGGTTCTGATGATGCCAAGTAGCTGTGGTTTCTGATGCTTAGGTCTTGCACTAGCCTCTTGCAATCTTGATATCACCGGTGTTAGTTGGTCTTTCACTCTCTGACTGGACCTTGTCCAAACTGTGGGCCTTTGAGCCTGTGATCTTAGGAGTGAGAACATTCTTGGGAGAGCAGCTCTCTGTGTGTGGGATTTGGGTATGGAGGGCCGTGGGATATCCTTTGCTCTGGGTACAGATGGGGACTGGAAGAATCCTGTTCCTGTGCCTTGTGTGTTCCCGGGCCTGTCCCTCTTTGGAGAGTTATTGGAGTGAAAGTAGGATATCACTTGTAGGTTTAGTATTGCTAGCACTACAGGGAGACCAGCTCTCTCAAGGCAGGATTTGTGTATGGAGGGTTGTAGTACAGTCTTAGCTCCTGGGCACAGATGGAGACAGAAAGGATTCTGTCACAGGCTGCTCTGCTGTTCCTGTGCCCTGTGGGTTCCTGGTGGGTCCCCCTTTGGACATTTATTGGAGGGAGAGTATGGTCTCACCTGTGGACCCAGGAGCGAAAGCACTTCTGGGAGATCAGTTCTCTCCCAGCAGGATCTGAACATGGAGGGCTGTAGGTGGATCCATTCTCTTAGTATGTTTCTTTTCATTGAGACGTTTATTGGTGCAGAGAGGTATCAATGACCAATGAGTAGTCATTTCTGCTATGTCGTTGCTGCTGTTGTTTTTGTTATTGGTGGTTCCCTCTGTTTACTTGACTTTGCTGCTGTGGGGTTATTTATTTGCTGTATGTTTTTGATGTAATTAACCTCTTTATGTTGTACTTTACCACTAGTCCCTCTTACTTGGCATGGTTTGTAGATAAATGTTGATTAATTTAGAAGTTATCATAGAATATTTTATTTTCTCCATCTACAGAAATTGAAAGTTTTGCTAGCTATCGTAGTATGGCATGGCATTTTTTGGTCTCAGAATCTGTAGAACATCTGTCTAGTTCCTTCCAGCACTAGGGACTAGGAATTAGAAATGAGTGTGGGATTTTCTTGGACTGAAAATATTCTGTAAGGCAAAGAATATTGTGAATTAAATAGAAACAGAGAGGCAGGATGCAGAATAAGAAAACTATTTTTTTTACCCATTCCACATATGATAAAGGATGAACAGCAAATTTATATAAAGAACTTGATAAATGAGATGTCAAAAAATAAACTAAGTTAAAAATCCAGTACAAATCTAAATAGAGAGTTCACAATAAAGGAATCTCAAATGACTGAGAAAAACTTAAACGTTCAACATCATTAGCTGTCAGGAAAATGCAAACCAAAACTACTTTGAAATTCCATTTTACACCTGTCAGAATAGCTAAGGTCACCTAACACAAATGACAACACATGCTGGCAAGGATGTAGAATAGAAGACTGCTCCATTGCTGGTGAAAGTGTAAACCTGAATAATAACAATGGAAATCAATAACATAGTTCCTCACAAATTTGGGAATCAATCTATCTCAATATCTATACTGCATCGCATCTATACTGTCTTAGGCATATAAGAAAGGACACTACATTGTGTAGTAAGGTCACATTCTCACACATGATCATTTTAGATTTTTTCATAATAAACAGAAACTGGGAAGACCACAGATATCCTTCAATAGAAGAATGGATAAAGAACTATACAATGGAGCATTATAGAATTTAAAAAAAAGCTTAGTGAGGTAACATAGTATATATCAGCTTCTCAGTGGATATTAGCTATTAAGTAAATGATAACGAATCTATAATCTGTAGACCCAAAGAACTTAGGTAAAGAGGAGAGGTCAATGGGAGACACAGGCATCATTCTTTGAGGGAAACCTAGAATAGATTTTACAGACATAATAGGAGTGGGGACAAGCATTGGTAGGGATTCAGTAGGGGAAATGAGATGGAGTAAGAGATTACAGGGAGATAATGCTAGAATTTGGGAGCCTTTGGTAGGTGATGTGGAAATCTAATGCAATGAATACTAACTTGTTTCTATAACAGTGATCTCAATAAGGTCTCCTAATAATGGGGATTGCAGAATCACAACTCACCATTTCTAATTCCTAGGCAAGACTCCTAGTGGAGGGACTGGGCTGCATTCAAGGGAATTTTTGACTAAGGACTGGGGACCCATTCAAATCATCAAACAAGCCAGGTTGATGCTATGACAAAGAGTTGCTCTCTAAAAAACTGACAAATATCCCCATGGTAGAGGAAAACATTCAAATAACTTATTGAACATGGAGAACTTGAGCTGGGGTCAACACAGACTTTAACCTTATAGTGTAGTCTTTTCCCTGCTAGAGGGTACTCTTCAGGCTAGTTAAAATGAAACACAGACACCAACCCAGTCACAAAAGTTAAGGGTAAAAGTCGATTCCTTTAGACATCATACCCATGAAACGCAGGACTTAGAAGAAGAAAGCTGAAACAGAACTGCGAGTTCCTTTGCTGAAGACTAGTATTCAAAACATCAGAGGGTATTGTATAGATGCCAAGGGACAAAACTCACTTGTAATTTAAACTAGCTGTGACACCCAAAAGCCACAATAATAAGCAACCTGACAAAATATGTTCAGAATTAAAATAGTGCCACTTATATCCGGGGTTAACAAACAAGTCTCCAAGCAGCATATAACTTGATAAATAAGAAGTAATTAGTGCCCTAGGAAAAACACCCACCTGACTACCTATGCCTGCTGAGGTTGTGGGCCTTAAAAGACAGCTTAGTGTTGCTACTTTTGCGAATCGCTACACTTTTTAACTGCATTCTAAATACATATCCTTATACTCGCAAACAATGGTAGTTCTCCTTTCTGAAAGAAGGTTCTTTATCCAGAAGATAAAGGCTACTACAGAAATCCACAACTGCTCAAAACCTACAGTATCAATGCATATGAAGTTCCCAACTCCAGTCAATCAATATATTGACTACACAACCTATATTGAGTGAGCATTGAGGAAAACAAGATGGAAAGACTGTACGAGCCAGAAGACCAAGACATCTTCTACATGTGACAGAATAGCTATACCTGAAATCTCAACAATTTGGCTCCCTTGACAAGCCTTGAAGAAAGACAACAGAGCATATATATGTATATATATGCTCATATATATATATATATATATATATATATATATGTGTGTGTGTGTGTGTGTGTGTGTGTGTGTGTGTGTGTGTGCTCACAAGGTTTCATCCTTATATGGACAGAGGCAATCAAAAGATGTGGGAGAGTTAAAAAATCATTCTTCTTCAGGAAAAAGCCTCTGAATATGCTATTCAATTCCAAGAAGTCAGTTCAAAACACATATAGTTACAAGAAGCACTAAATGTTCTCAGTATGTCGTGTGTGTGTGTGTGTGTGTGTGTGTGTCTGTGTGTGTGTCTGTGTGTGTATGTGCATGTATATAAAAATAAAAGATAATATCATGTACTTAAAAGAGAGTAGGAGCATGAAATTTGGTGGGAGACAGGAAAGAGAATGAAAATCAACTTCAACTTACTTATGAAAATCTCAAAACTTTAATAAAAGTATCTAAAAGAAAAAAATCAAAATCAACCCAAAAATCTCACAATTGGCAGCTTTCTTTGTGTACTTGTGTTAGAGGTAACATGGGACTGAGACTGTATTCTAGAACTCACAAAGTTCTGATGCTTTACCACACACTTCAAATTATTTTTTAAATTAAATATCATATTTAACACAAGTTTTATTATAGGTAATTTATAACAATTAATAAAAATTAATAGTTCATCATCATGTATGGCAAACTACCAGATAGTTATTCATATACTAAAAATTTTTCATATGACAAGCAGTTTAATAATACTTTTGCATTTTAAAATGAAGAAGACTATTTCTCTAAGATTTCTAAACTCCCCTCTATGTGTGTGTGTGTGTGTGTGTGTGTGTGTGTGTGTGTGTGTGTGTGTGTGTAGGGATCAAAACCATAGGTGTAGATATAAATTTTACTGTAAGATATGTTTCTGTTGTCCCTTGCTATCTTTAGGATACACACCAAAAAATAGTGAATATAAGTAGTTCCCATATTGGCATATATATTTTTTTCACAGACTTACTAAGGGTTTAGCTGATAATTTGTTTTCCACCTTTAAGAACTGAGTCAGGTAAGCATCACAATATTTATGAGTGTACAGGCTCAAAATAGTTTTATTTATATACCTAGTATTTGTAGAGAAAGTTGTGTGTTCATGGAATCTTAGTTGTCAGTGTGGTCAGGGATTCTCTCTCTCACCAGTGGGACAACATCTCACAAAGGTCATTTGAACTCGTAGAAGTGGTTGCACAAGCTACAAATTGTTCTTTAATACATTCATATTATGTTGTTCTTCTGATCCTTTCCTAACCTATACTTCAAACCCTCAAACCAGGAACACTCTCCTACATGGATGTCCCTCAGATTTTCCTATCCACCCTGCCCCTACATGTCTTATGGATGCATGCTTGCCACACTGCAAAATTAGCAGCTCAAAAATTGAAATGCCATTTTTACTATGCCCTCATAATGGGTTTCAGATGTTCATGAGAAGCACTAGAATTCAATTAATTTTCCCCAGGGAAAGACTGAAATCCTTGTCAATTCTTTCTTCTTTCAAAATATGTCAGTCTTCTCATTTTCTGGTTTGCATTTGTCCTCAGAGTTTATCCATGATTTCCTGCCGGAAGGGTCACTTTCAAATCTACATAAATAGCACTTATTACTTCTATTGTTGCAACCTCTTAGTAATTATGTTTTTTCTTTAACTACGTCCTTAATTCTTTCTAATCCATTTTCCAAACAACATGGGAAGAACATCATTTCAAATGCAAATTAAATGGAATTTGACTTCATAAAAAACCTTCAAGAGTTCTTGCTTATTAAAAATGATGTCCTACATCTTTAGCTAAACTTATGTCACCTTGAATAATGTGGCCCCTGTTTCTCTGCCTTTCTGGCCAAACCAATTTCCTGCCTTTTACAAATCAAACTTACAAGTAATCTCTTATTCACAAAATTAAATGTCTTTCATTTCCTGAGTGAGTCTGTATTTCCTTAATGCCATGTTTTGCACAAAATGCTGTATTTTCACTGCTGTTTCAACTTCCGTTCGTGACTCATTCTTTTTTCTAGTTTCTAGCCATTTTTCAGAAATAATTCTGTTTCACCAGCTTTATAAGATGCCCTTAAGAGAAGATTATGTACCCTCAGTATAACATATTGAGTTTAATTATGCATATGTTTTACCACATAGAATGTTAAACACATTTCCTCTATACCATGTGTTCTATGTGTGATGCTTTTTTTCTTACTGCATTTTTCATGATTGTATGTATTTAGTGCTGAGTCATATATTTTATAGTATCCCCTGTCATGCTAATGAATCAGTAAGTGAATCATATGCGAATCAGGGACTTTAGGAATGAAACTCATGTCTTTTGCTTTCTACTTTTCCTCTTAATTGTAAGCTATACCACTTGATAATTGATACGATTTCAGAAGATTAAGGTCGATAATTTCTAACACAGAGCGAGCAGTAATTCAGAAGCCTGAATGTGTTAATACAGCTCAAGCAAGGCTATCTGGCTTTTATTTAGAAAGAATGAGATGTCTCCAATTCTGCCTAGGAATAGATAGAACAGAAACAAAATTGTGCTTATGTCTGTGTTCCTACTTTGAGACTTCAAATGTTTTGCTTTTTATACACTTACTTTATAAGTACCAGGTCAAATGAGCAAGAGCATTTGATATAGTGTAGAGGGACATGTGTGAAGGTATTGCAGGGAAAAAAAGAGCATTACTCCCCAAAAGAACGTAGTGGGGTTTTGTAAATATTTTGTTAGCTTTGAGTTGCTTCAAAACCCTATCAGTTTATAGTTTATAAATTATATTCTGTAAGATTAAAATAATGGAGTTGTTTATGTTTCTTGGAATTTCAACGGAAATATCCCAACCAGGAAGTCGTTAAGCATAGAAAATGCAGGCATGTCAATACCAGCAAACGCAGATTTTGAAGAACGTACATTAAAAAGGAGAAGGACTTCAATATGTATATGTGCTGTTTGTGGATTCAAACAATCAAGGACTGAAAACATTAAATAATTTGTGGTTAGTACTACTGGTGTGATTGATCAATACTAAAGGAAACCTGTATACTTTCAGGGGACCTAGGTTTGACTCCAAGCATCCAAATGTTGTCTTACAACTATTTGTACCTTCTTTTGGACTTTTGTAGGCACAAACATGACACACCCATGGTGCATATATATATAATTCGTACACACAGACATACATGTAAAAATCACCCATTCATAATAAATAATTTAAGGATTGGAGATGTGGCCTTTTGAGTCGTTGAGAGAAAAAAGGCTCTTACTTTTCAGGCCTGGTGACGAGTGCTATGCCTGGAACACACATGAAGGTAGAAGAGAACAAGTGTGTTCAGGAAATGGCTCGAGGACTTTCACATGTGTGCTAGGACATGCACAAAGAAATATTATACACACACAGTAATAATTAAATAATTAAAATAATGAGGGACATCTCAAGCTTATGTATATAGCCAGCATACAAATCCTGTGCCATTTTACAGAAATATGGGAAACATTGCAGATTTTGTTATTGTCTACTTCTCCATGGAAACGGAAGATGAATATACAGACATAATGCATAAGGCTAAGGCCCTCATGATTCCTGTGTATTTTTGGAAATGCTTCTATCATCATAAGTGAATATTCAAGTTGCAACAATGCAGGAAAAACATATGAATGATCGTTACAATCAACTGAAAATGGTGAGAAGCTGATTAAGGTTCCTGTGGGGAGGGAAAGATGTTTGTAAAGTTGCTGTAGGTGTAGAAGAGCAGACAAGGCCATGGTCTTATAAATATGACTGCCACTTAAAGGTGATTAAATGAATTCAATGCAGCTGGATGCCAAGGTGACTCTGGACTACATATGCCCAGTGACTACTTAATCTCAAAGAAGGATTGATTAACTTGTTCCTAGTGCTAAAGTGTAAAGCATTCTTAGCATTAGTTTTTAGATACATCAGAGAACCATTTGACACTAATCAGACTGCCATAGTTGAATCTTAAGTAATTTCGAGTTAATAGATTTTCATGAAGAAATTCATGTGGGATATAATAGGACTTGTTGACCTTGTTGTTGTTGTTGTTTTGTTTTGTCTTTTTAAGTAATATTTTTTCGAACTTTAATGTATATTCGTTGGGTAGTGGTATAGTCCCTGGAGCTCTGGTTGGTTGGCATTGTCATTCTTATGGGATTGCAAACCCCTTCAGCTCTTTCAGTCCATTATCTAATTCCTCCAACAGAGGTCCGTTCTCAGTTCAGTGGTTTGCTGCTAGCATTCGCCTCTGTATTTGTCATGCTCTGGCGTGCTTCTCAGGAGACAGCTATATCTGGCTCCTGTCAGCATGACCCATTGCTACAGTTGCATATGTAGCAGAGGATGGCCTTGTTGGGCACCAATGGAAGGAGAAGCCCTTAGTCCTGCCAAGGCTGGCCCTACCAGTGTAGGAGCATGTGTGTGTCTGAAGGGGGATGAATGGGAAGAGAAACACCCTCATAGAAGAAGCGGGGGTAGGGGGGGGGATAAGGGGCTTATATCCAGGAAACTGGGAAAGGGAAGAACATTTGAAATAAATAAAAAAAGTCCAACAAAAAGAAAAAAATGTAAATAAATAATATTTTTTAAATGCCTAAAACGTTAGTACACTTTTGTTTTCTTTTTGGGGGGGATATTTTCTTTACTTACATGTCAAAGATTATTCCCTTTCCCGGTTTCCGATCCTAGAAATACATATCCCATCCACCCTCACCCTGCTTTTATGAGGATGTTTCCTCGCCTACCCACCCACTGCCTACCAGCATGCCTCTCTGGCATTCGCTTACACTGGGGCATTAAACCTTAACAAGACCAAGGGCCTCTCCTCCCACTGATGCCCGAAAAGGCCATCAACTGCTACATATATGGGTCACTGGACATGTACTCTTTGGTTGGTGGTTTAGTCCCTGGGAGCTGTGGAGGGGGCAGGGGTCTGGGTGGTTGATATTGTTCTTCCTATGGGGTATCAAACCCCTTCAGCTCCTTCAGTCCTTTTTCTACCTCCTACATTGCAGACACTGGTCTCAGTCCAATGTTTGTCAGCGAGCATGCCCCTCTGTATTTGTCAGGACCTAGCAGAGCCTCTCAGGAGACAGCTATATTGGATCCTGTCAGTACACACTCCTTAGCAGCTCCAGTAGTGCATAAGGGGTGGATCTCCAGGTGGGGCAGTCTCTGAATGGCCTTTCCTTCCGTCTCTGCTCCACACTTTGTCACATTATTTCCTCCTGTGAGTATTTTGTTCCCCTTTCTAAGATGAACTGTAGCATCCACACTTTGACTTCCGTTCTTGAGCTTCATCTGGTCTGTGAATTGTATCTTGGGTATTCCAAGCTCTTGAGCTAATATCAACTTATCCGTGAGTGCATACCATGTGTATTCTTTTGTGATTGGGTTACCTCACTCAGGATAATTTCTAGTTCCATCCTTGCCTATGAATTTCATGAAGTCATTACTTTAAATAGCTGAGTAGTATTGCATTGTGTAATCTACCACATTTTCTGTATCCATTCCTCTGTTGAAGGAGATCTTGTTTTTGTTTGTTTGTGGGTTTTTTTGTTTTTTCACTTTTGTTTTTTGTTTGTTTGTTTTTGTTTTTTTCAGCTTCTGGTTATTAAACACAAGGCTTGTACAAACATAGTGGATCATGTGTCCTTGTTATATGTTCGAGCATCTTTTGGGTATATGTCAAGGAGAGTTATAACTGGGTCCTCAACTAGCACTATGTCCAATTTTCTGAGGAACATGTAGACTAATTTCCACAGTGGATGTGTGAGCTTGCCATCCCACCAGCAATGGAGAAGTGTTCCTCTTTCTCTACATCCTTGCCAGCATCTGCTGTCACCTGAGTTTTTAATATTAGCCCTTCTGTCTTATGTGAGGTAGAATCAGAGGGTTGTTTCGATTTGCATTTCCCTAAGGACTAAGGATGTTGAGCATTTCTTTAGGTGCTTCTCAGCCACCTGTTACTTCTCACTTAACAATTCTTTGTTTGGCTCCATACCCCATTTTTGATAGGGTTATTAGATTCTCTGGAGTCTACTTCTTAAGTTCTTTCCATATATTGGATATTAACCCTCTATCAGATGTAGGATTGGTAAAGACCATTTCTTAACCTGTTGTTTGCAATTTTGTCCTATTGACAGTGTCCTTTTCTTATAGCAGCTTTACAATTTTTAGTTGGTGATATCAGAGTATAGGCCATCAGTGTCTATTCAGGAAATTTCCCCCTGTGCCCATGTGTTCTTCCCTACTTTCTCTTCTATTAGTTTGAGTGTATCTAGTTTTATGTGAAGGTCTTTGATCTACTTGGACTTGGGCTTTGTACAGGTAGATAAGAATGGATTGATTTGCATTCTTCTATATGCTGACCTCCAGTTGAACAAGCACCATTTATTAAAAATGTTATCTATTTTCCACTGGATGGCTTTAGCTCCCTTGTCAAAGATCAAGTGACCCTAGGTGTTTGGGTTCATTTCTGGGTTTTCAATTCTATTCCACTGATCTGCCTTCCTGTCTCTGTGCCAATACCATATAGTTTTTATCACTATTGCTTTGAAATACTGCTTGATGTCAGGAATGGTGATTTCCCACAAAAGTTCTTTTAATGTTGAGGAATGTGTTCACTATCCTGGGATTTTTGTTATTATGGGATTTGCATATTGCTCTTTTGAACTCTATGAAGAATTGAGTAGGAATTTTGATGGGTATTGCGTTGAATCTGTAGATTGGTTTTGGCAAGATGGCCATTTATATTGTATTAATCCTGCCAATCCATGAGCATGGTTGATCTTTCCATCTACTGAGATCTTCTTCAATTTTTTTTTTCAGAGACTTGAAGTTCTTGTCATACAGATCTTTCACTTGCTTGGTTAGAGTAAAACCAATCTATTTTATATTATTTATGACTGTTGTGAAGGGCGTCGTTCCCTAATTTCTTTCTCAGCCTGTGTATCCTTTGAGTAAAGAAAGGCTACTGATTTGTTTGAGTTAATTTTATACTCAGCTACTTTGCTGAAGTTATTTATCAGACTTAGTAGTTTTCTGGTGGAACTTTTGGGTTCACTTAAGTGTATTATCCTATCATCTGCAATTAGTGATATTTTGACTTTGACCTCCTTTTGTCATTTAATTGCTCTGGTTAGAACTTAAAGCACTATATCAAATAGGTAGCGAGAGAGTGGGAAGCCTTGTGTTATCCCTGGTTGGATGGGATTGCTTTAAATTTCTCCCCATTTATTTTGATGTTGGCTCCTTGTTTGCTATATATCGCTTTTACTATATTTAGTTGTGGGCCTTGAATTCCTGTTCTTTATAAGCTTTTTACCATGAAGGGGTGTTGAATATTATTAAGTGCTTTCTCACCATCTAATGAGATGTTCATGTGGTTTATTTTCTTTGTCTTTGTTTATATAGTGAATTATGTTGATGGATTTTCCTATATGGAGCAACCTCTGGATAGCTGAGATCAAGCCTAGTTGATCATGATGGATGATCCTTTGGCTCGGCCCTTGACTTCATTGTGTGAGGAATATATTCAGAATTTTGCATCAATATTCATAAGGGAAAGTGGTTTGAAATTCTGTTTCTTTGCATGGTCTTTCTGTGGTTTATGTATCAGCATAATTATGGCTTCATCGAACAAATTGTGCAGTATTTCCTCTATTTCTATTTTGTTGAATAGTTTGAAGAGTATTGGTATGGGGTTAGGGATTTGGTCCAAGGATAAAGCACTTGCCTAGAAAACGCAAGGCCCTGGGTTCGGTCCCAAGCTCCGAAAAAAAAAAAAAAAAAAGAAAAAAAGAGTATTGGTATAAGGTCTTTGAAGATCTAAAAGAGCTTTTCAAAAAAACCATATGGCTGAGAGATTTTTTGGTTGAGAGACTTCTGATGACTGCTTCTATTTCCATAGAAATTATAGGACTATTTAGATAATTTATCTGATTCTAATTTAACTTTGGTACCTGGTATCTGTCTGGAAAATTTTCCATTTCATCCAGATTTTCCAATTTTGTTGCATCGAGGCTTCTATAGTAATATCTGTTGGCTTTTTAAATTTTCTCAGTTTCTGTTGTTATGTCTCCCTTCTGCTTTCTGGTTTATTAATTTGGATATTGTCTCTGTGCCGTCTGGTTAGTGTGTGTAAGTGTTTATCTATCCTGTTGATTTTCTCCAAGAACAGCTCCTGGTTATGGTGATTCCTTGTATATTCATTTTTCTTTCTACTTGGTTGGTTTCAGCCCTGAGTTTGATTATTTTCTGCTCTCTATTCATCTTGGGTACATTGGCTCCTTTTTGTTCTAGAGGTTTTAGGTGTGCTCTCAAGGTCCTATTGTTGCTCTCTCCAGTTTCTTTTCGGAGACACTCAGAGCTATGCATTTTCCTCTTAGCGTTGCTTTCATTGTGCCCCATAAATTTTGGTATATTGTGCCTTCACATTCATTAAGTTTTAAAAGTCTTTAACTTTTTTCTTATTTCTTCCTTGACCAAGTTATTATTGAGTAGAGTGTTGTTCAGCTTCTATGTGCATCTGATCTTTCTGTCATTATTTGTTGTTATTGAAACCAGCTTAAGACCAGTCAGAACACATCTGGCTACAGCATTTGCTTCATTCTTCCTACCCGCTACCCCGAAGGATATCTCAACACCCATGTACAGCTTGCAGATGTTATAGAAGAGTCATCGTCTCAATTCCCTGTACTTTTGGGGGCTGAAAGTGGTTATTCTAAGGTTGTTTTATGAGAAATCTAGAAATGGTTGTAATTTAACAGGGAGGAATTTGCTAGATTGAGTTATACTGTCATAATCTTGTGGTAACTAAGCTAAAATCATATCTTTGCTTTGGTGTGATGGGTGGGGAGCCCAAGCCCTAGATTTGCTCAGGGCACAGATGCAAGCTAGAAGGAACTGTGCTTCTGGTTGAGCAGGGGTTTGTGTTTCCCTGGTTTCTGTGTGTGTGTGTGTGTGTGTGTGTGTGTGTGTGTGTGTGTGTGTGTGTGTGTGTGGTGGGGGGGGTTCCAAGTTATGCTGAATGTTGGGTAAGATGTTGTGGTCTCAACTGTGATCTTGTGTCAGAGCTCTAGTGCTCCTAGGTGTGTCTGATCCTTTGGGATTCCTCTGTGATCTTAGGAGTTTCAGAGCACCTGGTAGTCGGGCTTCTTCTGGGTGGTGTTGGAATGGGTGTTAAGCCAGCACCCAAGGTCTGCTCAGGGCATAGGTTCAGACCAAAAGCCTTAAGTATATTATTAATAATTCATTTATTTTTATTTTACATGTGCCTAGTGTAAGAGTGTCAGAATCCCTGGAATTACAGACAGTTGTGAACTGCCAGGTGAATGCTCGGAATTGTACCTGAGTACTTGGAGACATCTCTGCAACCCAAGAAATAATTTCTTATCAAATAATATAATACAGCTTTTTCTTCATATATTTTTATTTGTGTTTTAACTTAATGTTATTTTAATATTTAACATTACTGACTGGGATTCATTGACTATCAAGATGTAAACGTCTTTTATTATGTCATACATCCTTGTGTAATTATCTTCTTTTGAAATTGTTTATTTATTTGCATTTCTGATGTTTCCTCCTTCCCTATTTCCTTTCTGCAAACCCCTAACCCCTTCCCTCTTCCCACTGCTTCTATGGTGGTGCTCTCCCACCCACTTACCCATTCCTGCCTCACCACTCTAGCATTTCCCTATGTTAGGGCATCAAGCTTTCACATGACCAAGGGCCTCCCCTCCCATTGATGCCAGATAAGTCCATCCTATGCTACATATGCCTTTATTATTTCAACATACAGTCTATGTTCTTTAGTAATAAAATAAGAAAAGAGTGAATATTTGTCATTTCCATTTGTTTACATTCACGAAAATTTTTTTTTGGTAGGTATGCATGTATTACCTTTCTGACAACTATATTTTTATATAAACTTTTAAAAAGATAGTAGTTTCATGCAAGCAAAAGAAATGGCTGCTCATTTCTAAAGGTTATTAATTTTAATATTGTTTTATGTAGTTAATTAAGAATGTCTATCAATCACTAACAAATCCCAGTTATTTGTTCAATAATCTCCACACTTTTAACCATCATATCTGTAGTTATTTACCTAGAGCTTGCACTGAAATGTCCTTATACACTCAAGTGCTTTCCTGACATCTTTCTTTCCTATCCATTTTTCTTACCTTCATTACCTTCATTCCTCGAGATAAGTTGGAAAATAAAAACCACAGGTTTTATTCCCATTTCTGAAAACTGTGGATTCTGACAGCAGCATTGGAGAAAAGGTCTAAGGTAGTATGTAGTTGACCACTCCTTGGAAAACTAGTTGAAAATTACTTCTTTCATGTTCTGAAAAAAAATCAAGAAACATGCAGGAGGAATAGGTATTGAACCAAAGAAACTTTGTTAAATGACCTGTCGATCTGAGAAACTCACTTTTTCAAAAACTTGTTTGCCCCTTAAATATACTGCTCGTAGAAAGTGCTTGTCCATTAAAAATAAAATCAAAACTAAAACCTCAAAGAAATGAAGTGCTATGAGTGACAAAGGGCCACTGTGGAGGGCAGGCCAACTTTAAAAATAAACACTAAAAAGTAACCAATTTTTTTTTTGAAAATAAAAAAAATCACATTTTTAAGTTTTTAATTTTTATTTAGAAAATAAACTCAGAATAGAACTTCCTTAGCTTTTTGTCTCTTCTAACTTTTTGGAAGTATATTTCAATTGTGACTGACATAAAATTTGTATTTGATAAAAAGTAAAAGACTTCGACCTCAGGACCATTGCTTCCAAAAAAAAAAAAAAAAAAAAAAAAAACCCTGAAACATTCCTCGTTGGCATCATTGCACTTTTTGCGTAAAGTTTCTTAGATGGAAAGAATAGATGGAAAGAACTTGGTATCTTCCTGATTTTCAATTCTCTGAACTCTGGAGACAAATTCCAGAAACAAAACATGCTGTTTGCATGTCTAAAGTGCAATAAGAAACACTACTCGTAACATGGTGAGGATTCTGTTAGAGTCATGTGAGAAATTTATCAATCATGGTACTTTAGCAGTTTGATGTGCCTTCCCTGGTTTCTTAACTTTGGTCTACACTTTGATTATATATATATATATATATATATATATATATATATATGGATAGATAGATAGATAGATATAAATACACATGAAAGACACTGAATCATTATTGAATTAGCAGTGCTAATTTACTATATATGAAAAACTGTTAGGGATGACTGAAAAGGAGAACAACATTTGGAATGTAAATAAATTAAATAATTTAATAAAAATTATATAAGTAAATTTATTTATATAAAACTACATGAAAATTTATACTAAATTATTTCTTTCAATGCAGATCCTGGAATCACTGTTCCATTCTCATTCTTCTGAATCATTTGCTCATTTGTTCTAAATAAACAGCTTTTGCTCACTTTATTGTCTTAAATCTCCACCAGTGCTTGTTCAAAATGTGTGTTTGCAGATCAATGCCTTAAGAGATGGAAATGATTGACAGCTTACCTTCATGGCTTGTGCTACAATTTCTTCTTTTTCTAATGGTTAGGAAAGTGGAACAATTTCATTTCTTTTTTTTTCTTTCTTTCTTTCTTTCTTTCTTTCTTTCTTCCTTCCTTCCTTCCTTTCTTTCTTTCTTTCTTTCTTTCTTTCTTTCTTTCTTTCTTTCTTTCTTTCTCTCTAGAGATAGAATTACACCAGGATTCATTAAAAAGAATTTAGAAATCATAGAAAACTTTCTTAAGAAGGAAAGGTTTAGAGAGCTCTTTGCATCAGTTAATAGTCTGAGTTAATTCTTGTTTAATGAAAGTAAAAGCAAAAGAAAAACTGAATATGAATGATGCCATCCAACAATCGGAATTATGTCTATTGAGAAGTAAAGATTGCATTCATGGTTTCTTTATGTAGCTATTTACATATGAATGTACGCAAGCATGTTATAAGCAGCTCATATTTCTGATTGTAAAACAAAAGAGCTAATCAGTTAAGTTTTTAGAAATTAGGATTGATTTATTTGTTAGTGCTAAAAAAAAAAAAAAAACTCTTTTTGGAACTTCAATTACTCATGAAGTTTCCAACAAGGATGATAAGTGACATGTTTATCAACAGCTTAGAATTCTACCAATATCTTATCAGCTACAGAAGGTAACTGAGTTTCTTAACTGGCCTATTACAAGCTCATTTATTTCTTTGCATGGAAACAAATATTTTCTCTAAAGCACTGTAGGTACCATCAAAATGAAAGATAAAAAATTGATGTTGGATATGCAATTGGTGCTTTATTACATTATCATAATGTTCCTGGCCTCAAAGAACTTCTATAAGTTATTTGATATATAAAACAATCCTTTTGTAAACAAGCCAGGAACTGAATAGTGAATGATCTAAATATTTTGTTTGAATCACTCTTACAACTGTCTACAGGTATGATATGAGTTATAAAGAATTGGTTAATTTTTATGGTCAAAATTGTAATTATTTTGCCTGTGACCCTATTTTCACTTCTTTTATTGGTTTTTGAAATCTATCCAAACTATCATATGCTTTAGAATATGTCAGAGTCAATTCCAGACAATACTGTAGAGAAGTAGCAGGCACAGCTTTGCTTTGCAAATTCAAATTTAAAATCAAACTCATTAAACATTTCAGAGGTACATTGAGATAACAAAGTAGATATGGAAAATTGCCAGGTTTTATTATCTGGAAAATTAAGGAACAGGCATGTTTGATGTAAATTCCTGTGGCCTTTATCAATAAAACATTTTGCATAAAATTAGGGTTGATCTAGTGGGAAGAGAAATAACAGTACTCTTTCAAGGACAGGTGAATAGTCAGAGGTGTACAGCATCATGGAAATTCTGAAGACTGTTAACTATTTTCTGGCCAAGATAAATCAATTTGAAGGGTAATATTAAAGATTTGGCCAATACTGTTAAGAGAATGTATATAATTTAAACTTTTCAGTTGTAAAATTTTATTTTTCCTTTGCAATTTGAGAATATTGCCCTAGTAATATTCTCAATATGAGAAAAGGGAAAATGCCTTACAATTTCTTTTCTATTGTATGTAGAGTTAGAAACACATAGGTTGCACCTAGTTTGGCAGAAACAGCAGTTTTGAGATCCATGCTCCATTTTGAAAGATAATCCTGTAAAATAAATTATTATTAAAATCAACATAAACTGAATTTATCCAGCAGCTGGATTTTTTTTTACTCTTGTTAGTCCCTGATAATGAGACAGAGAAACCAAGATTTATTTCAAGCTACATGTCAATAGCCAGGCTGTACTTTCACACTCTCTCTCTCTCTCTCTCTCTCTCTCTCTCTCTCTCTCTCTCTCTCTCTCTCTGTGTCTCTCTCTCTGTGTCTCTCTCTGTCTGTCTCTCTGTCTCTGTCTCTGTCTCTGTCTCTCTCTCTCTCTCTCTCTGACTTTCTCTCTCTCTCTTTCTCTCTCTCTCTCTCTAGGTGAGTAATACCACCTCCTCTTTTCCACTGGCTGTAAGGTTCTGCCCTATTCTTTCTTCTGCCCAACCATTGGGTGATGAGCATATTGGCAAAGTAGATAATAGATGGTAAGAATTGTTTCCACAAACTTGAGACAGGAGACTCAAGCATTACCATGCACTGTCTGGATTGAAGAAAAGATATGAGAGCAGAGAAATATGCATTTGAAGTAGCACAAGGGTAAACTTCACACAGTTTACAAAAACTGTATTCCTATATGATCCAACTCATAAGGCATCATGATTAAAACATTGATATTGTAAGTTGTGACTTAAAGCTACTGAAGACAACTGCTCTTTTATGTAGAGCACTTTGTATGGGGACAAGTAAATCTGGGGATGGACAACATTCTACATATACCAGCTGAATGTTCACTAGCCAAGCCCTTATGAAGGAGGCATACAGTGCTTTCAGCCGAATTCTGAGTCTCCTAGCTCATATGCTCTGTCCTTTGTTTCTTCCCATAGTCTTTCTTTACCAAGAATCCTATGCAGCCTCATTTAATTCTCCTATTCTATTTTTTCCTTTGGCTCTTTAGAATACTATACTTTATTTCCCCCTCCAGAACAATTCCCCTCCCTTCCTACACTCTCTTATGAACTAACCTCTATAGTTAGTTATGCTAAAATGCATTTCTACAGCTGGAAATTTAATATTCATACATAATAGGAAACAGCAACATTTGATTTGGGCCACCTGGGTTACTTCACTCAAGACAATTGTTTCATCAGTTTACTACCAAATTTACTTTCTAAATCTTATTTAATGATACAGTTTAATTATGTTCTTATCTGTCCAACAACTCCTTCTAGATCATCTCTCTACCTTCCTAACCACTTAAGTTTACCCCTCCCCCTTTCTGTTTATCCTTCTCAAAAAGGGGTGGGTATGTTCAGTGAGAGAGATCTTAAGAAAATAAGCAAAATAGAAAATTCAATAAAAAAGCCAAAATATAAAAACCCAAACACACAAATATTAAAAGAAATAAAACAAAAAATGAAAATTAAAAGAGGTAAACTAAAATAAAGAAAATCAGTAGAAAACAAAGAGGAGAAAGAAAAGATAGTGAACACAAGGAGACTCTATGAGGATTTTTTTATCATTATTTTTATTGTTATTTTGTTTTACTCTGTTGGTTATTATTAGTGTGCAATTTGGTTTTGTCTTATTTTGCTGTCTCTTAGTTCCTTATCAGTGCTCAATTAACAAGCACACTGTGTCTAATAGAGCAGAAGTCACAAGTGAAGAGAGAAGAATAACCCTTTGTATCTAACTCAATTACTTTTGAGCATGAGACTAAAGTTCTTCCTCTTCTTAGTTTCCACCATATTTTCATATTAGTAGTTATAGTTTTATGACATCTATAAAAGTTGAGAATATCTTTATTATAAGTTACGTCATTTGTACCTCTCTTACACTCTATTAAGTCATTTAATGCCACAACAATCCTTGCACCTTGTGTGACTATTCATGACAATTTACTTTTCATTGCAAGGTCAAATTTTATTTATATTTGATAGCAGCTATATCTGTTGAAAGTACTTTCCCCAGAATTACATAATTTTCCTTATAAAAATCTTCAAATTTTTTATGTGGTCAATTATCCCAAGACTTTTTATA
Source organism: Rattus rattus (assembly GCF_011064425.1). NCBI lineage: Eukaryota > Metazoa > Chordata > Mammalia > Rodentia > Muridae > Rattus > Rattus rattus. The sequence goes on from NC_046165.1 coordinate 13,669,010, forward strand.
TTTTTGAGGCTCTTGCGAAAGATGTTGTTTCCCTGATTTTTTTTTTTAAACTTGGTTTGTACATAGGAAGATTACTGGTTTTTGTGAATTTATTTCATTTTATCCCATTTTCATTTCAAGGGATTAGTGCAGATTATTCCCTAAGAAGGGGAAATAAAATGTATAGTCATAGAGAAACAAGGCCAAGAATGAACCAGGAAGAATGAATGGAGAAGGGAAAGAAAGGTGGGGCTAAGGACAAATACATGGAGTGGCAACCAGAAAAACCTACTGATGTAGAAGTATATAAAATAAATATGAGTAGAATCTCAAAATAATCAGAGAGAGTTGTGAAGGGCCGGAGTACTGCTGTGAGAGCTGTGTGGGTAGACAAGCTCGGAGAAGAGTGTATGCAGCCATGAGGAACTCCTATCTATGTTTAGTCTTTAGAGGAACTTTCTCAAGAAGAGCTTTGCTTGCTGAAGTGCTTATAAGCTTGGGCTGCAGAAGTAAACTTTGACCAGGATCCTGCTTGACTCCATTCCTTGTGTCTGTGTTTTTTTTATCCCTGCTGCCCCATTTGTGCTTCAGGTTGACTTGTACCTGTAGGCCAGGTCAGAGAGCAACACCACAATTAGACATCATTTACCACCAAGCGAAACATCCAATGCCAGGGACAGATTATGCCTAGTTTAGTTGTTGGCAAAAGGCTCCACAACAAACCCCTCCAAACAACCTAGGCTATATCCACAAACTAATGGTAAGGCCCTATTTTGATGATAATACCTACCTAACACACTGAACTTGAAGAAGTTGAAATGTCACCTAACTGGAGCCTTCATCTATACTTACTGGTTTTCATGGTACTGGACAGTACTCTATACGCTACCAGAGGAGAAATGTAAGCACCAAGCTAGCTGCAAACCGTGCAGTCAACAAGAAAGTTGTGGAATTAACCATTCACTATCTGATTCGATTTAAGGCCCACTGCATAAAAGGAAGCCTACAATTAACACTGCTCATGTTTCCAATAATCTGAAACTAGATAGGCCATGGGCCTAGGGAAAAAAAAGAAATGCTATGATTCTGCTAAAGGAATACAATAGCAAAAATCTTCTTGAAGATTTTCTGTTATATCCATAGATTAATATTTTGCTTAGGCAGCATCATAAAATCTTCCTCTTGAAGTAGATAAAAAATAATAGAGACCCATAACTGCACAATAGGAAAAGAGTGAGTGCCTTTGGAACAGTGAGTCACAGTGGATCATCTTCATCAAACATACTCAGGTTCAGGAAGCAGGAAGAAGATGGGGCTAAAAGATTGAAAGAGCCAGAAGGGATTGATGATTCCAAGAAAGAGTGACTCCACACATAAAAGTACTGACCTACAAAATCAAAGCCACTGTGGTGGCCTCTACAGGACATGCCCAGTTAGAGCCAGATGGAGTTCCAATGTAGAGAGGGGAAAGGGGACACATGATCCTGATCTTAGTCTCATAGCTTCCTCCACCTGATAACCTCTCACAAAGAAAAAAAAAATACTTCTATCTGATGGAGTCTCACTGGGTATATTGCTGGAAAGGATAGATCTCATTTCTAGCAGTTGATAGTAACATGAATCAATTGAAAGTTTTTTTTTTTTTCTAACAGGTCTTTCTCTGTACTTCCTTCGCTTGTAAAGAGTATACCTGGGCTGGTCCCTGGCTCTTGCTTCATATGTAGCAGATAATGCCTTATCTGGCATCAGTGGGAGGGGAGGAGTTTGGTGCTGTGGAGAGGCTTGATGCCCTAGACAATGGAATGTGAGGAGATGAGGCTGGAGTGGCTGGGCAGGTGGATAGGGAAGCATCCTATTAGAGGCTAAGAGGAGGTGGGATGGGTGAGGGGAGAGCAGGAAGGGGGACAACATTTGAAATGTAAACAAATAAAATAATTAATAAAAAAGGCTAAAAGACTTATAATTTTAATGGTTTTATCTTTATTTGATGTGTGTGTTTGTGTGTGTATATATGTGTATGCAGGTTTTCTTATTTCTCTCTTGCTGTTTTTATTCTGGTTTGTTTTCAATTTTTATTAGTTTCTAAGAAAAGGAGTGATATTGGATGGATGGGAAAATTGGAAGAACTTAGCAGGAGATGAAAATTGGCAAATTGAAATATTTATTTCAATTAAAATAAAATAAGATTCAGAAAATAATGAGATAATGATTTATTGGACTAGAAATTTGGGTAAGGCAGAAATTTCGGGCTAGAGAAATGGGTCAGTGGTTAAGAGCATTGGCTGCTCTTCTACAGGTTCTGAGTTCAATTCCTAACAACCACATGGTGGCTCACAATCATCTGTAATGGAATATGATGCCCTCTTCTGGTGTGTCTTAAGACACAGTGTACTTATATACATAAAATAAAATCTTATTTTTTAAAAAAGGACAAATTTTACTCAATAGTAAATGAAATGTTTTTAAAACATAAAACTTGCTTATCTAATTTATAATGATATAGGATGAGTTAAAGGATGTCTAGAATATTTGATAAGTAATTAATATTAGAGGTAAATACTTTGGTAAGTAATTAATATTAGAGGTAGAGAGTATTTAATATTAGATGTATATATATACACAATTATTCTGGATAAGCAGGTTTGAATGACTATTATATTTTAATATAACTCTTAGCAAGCACAATTAATACTGTTTCTGAATATTCACTTTTTATTCATTTTAATTTTTAACTTTAATTCATTATTTGTCTGATAAATCAATTATTTAATTAAATAAATTATTTATGTATTATTTATGAATGTATATAATGTGTTTGGATCTAATCCACTCCCTACTCATTCCCCTCAAATGTCTCTGTATTTGCTCTCTGTAGTTTCTAACTTAATATAGTCTCTTTAGAAATTATATCATTGTTATTGTATATTTCAAAATATCTATTCATATTTTATTTTCTCTGTTTTGTAGATTTATTTAAATAGCAGAGAGATATCTAAAATTAATAAATAAACTGCTTAAAGCATAAAATATTTAAAAGCACAGGTGCATTTCATAAAGATGTTATTTTTATAAAATAGGAACTTCAGAATGATAATTTTAAATACATGGTTACCTTGATTTTTAAATTTTGGAGATATTTTACACAAGAATGACATTTTTCACTTGGAATATTGTTAATCACAATTACATAGAATATGACTTATCAATATTGGAGATCAAGTCAAAGGCCTTAATCTTGATGAATATGTATTAAATAGATTAAAATACGATTTAACACTGTAAAGATGATTGGAATTTATTTTTTTCTTTCTCCTTGTTCTAATATGTATGTATGGACAGAAAGAAAGAATATTGCCTCTGAGAAGCAAGGCATGGCTTCATCAATGCATTACTCCCCAATTTCAGTGAGTGCTCTCATCAAAATGTGCAAGAGTCTGGATGGATGCTGACAAGGGCGTGTGTCGTATTTCCTAATAACAGAAATAAGATGTCCGTGTTTATATACACATTCTCTGTTATCAGTAAAATATTGTAGTCTTGTCACTGTAGGAAAAAAAAATCTTATTTTTAAATACAGCATATGCTATCAGAATGATACTTTCTTTGTGTTCCATCACCTTTCTGTGTCCTCTCAACTGAAATAGTAGAAAAGTTCAATTGTGTTACAAAGAAATCCCCATTATTCATCATTATACCACAAACGGTTTTGTGTTCAGTGAGAATACAAAATTAGAATGATTGATTTCAGTTTGTACTGCCTGTTGTTGCCTGTGCCCAAGACAGCATTCCACCAGACTTTACCTGCTCTTGGGGGTTTGGAGTGAGTTGGCACAGAGTCATCAGCACAGACTATTAAACCACACAGGTATTAAAGACGCTTGCAGCAAGCTTATCTGAGCACTGCTCCAAGCGCCCTTAATACACTCCAGCCACGCCCCCGTTGTGCCCAAGAAAGTATCAGCAGTTCCTGATTGACGAGCACTGTTTGTACCAGCAATCCTTGTTCTCTCAGGCAGTTCTAAATTAGCTCCTCCTGCAGGAGATGCTTTTGCAGCTACAGATCATAGAACATATCTACACACACAAAACAAAACCAAACAACAAAAATCTTTCTTGTTGAATTATGAAATTTCCAAACCCATCTGAAAAATTCTAACTCATACTTAGTTGGTACTAAGAGCTGAAAAACTTGCAATTGTTAGATCGTAGAGGCAGAGAGAACACTCTGGTATTGGCTAATGCATTTCCAAAGGCTTGGATAGACTTCTTGCCCTTCTACTATGTGAGCAGAGGAGAAGACATAGTTTGTGAGAAACTGGATCTCAGTCTGTTTCTGGAATGGGCTGCGACTTGATTTCAAACTTCTAGTCACCAAAAGTACAATGAATAAATGTATTTTATTGATTAAGGTATGGGCTCAATGTAGATGAGTTACACTATTCTGTATGATCTGAGCTATATTCTACTAAGGAGGAATGAAAGCAAGCATGTTACAATTCCTCTTCTAATTTTATATATGCCCTATAAACCTCATGAATAACAACTTTTGATTGATATATGACAAATGAAAATTGTTATCACAGAATTTCACAGACTGTTAACTGTTATCACCTGAGTTTTCCTCACTACTATCACCCAGGGTAGTCTTTCTCTTTCTTTCCCTTTAATACATATATGTGTATATATATTATTTATTTATATATGTATACATAATACATATTACTATACTATACATCACTGATCACTGAAGGTGTGTGGCTCAGTGTCTTTTAGCATACTTAAAATATCTGACCACCATTAATGCAAATTTCAGCACATTTTCATTATTTTAAGAAGAAATTACATACACATACATTAAGCTGTGACTCTCAATCTGATACCTCTCCACTCTAATTACTAGTAATCTAATCTTTTCCTCTTTCTCTGTAATAAACACACACACATATATGTATATACGTATATATTATACATGTGTAATTATATTCACAGACACTTCTATATTCTTTGAGAATTGTTTCAATGTAATTTGAAGATTTTAACCTACTACACCAGCTACCCCATAGTCATGACCATCTCACTATCTTTCTATATAGCCAATTTTGGGTTCAGTTAGTGTTAGACAATTGGACTTGGCAAGAGAGCCTGGCTGAGTATCTGGTCAACCTCTTCTGTGGCTAAATAGGTTACAGCCTATAGAACACAATACTATTATTCTGTTAAATGGACATAGTATAGAAATGATTTATAATGACTCATTGCTCCACTGATCATAGTATCTGCCTACCTCATCAGAGAAAATTTTCATTTCAGTAGATGATAGTTAATACAAATTATCTACTGGACAACACAAAAAAATAAATGACAGTAGAAGTTTCAGGCCTGAATGTGATGTCTACATAGCTTTCTTTCCCACAATTCAGGGGAACATTGGAGAATAGATGATCAAAAATTTGTAAAAGCAAGACATTATGAATAACATTAAGAAAGCAATGCTTTCTGGAAACACTAATGTATTTGCACATGTCACCAACAGTCATTATGATAATATACGTAAAATCCACAAGTTTAATCCAAATGAAAGGCATACACAGTGTTTGAACAAAAATAATTACTCTGTAAAGATTAATTCTAAATAGTTGCAAATGTAGCTAATTCAGTAAGATGCTTGTCTATGCATATAAAGACCTCAGGTTTGATCCTCAGCCATACATAATTTGTGTGTGAAGACATATGTCCGTAATCAAAGAATCTAGAATGTAGAAGCTCAAGGACCCAAAGCTAAAGGCCATCATGAGATACATAGTGAGTTTTAGACTAGCTTGGGAAAACACAGACACTATCTTTAAGAAAAAATAAGATTAAGATAATTCGTTACAATGGAAAGAATAACCAATGACAGACAACACTTTCTTAACAATGCCCTTCATATGAAAAACTCCTTGAAAGGGAAGAGAAATATTCTTGACTCTCATAATAAGTGACATTAAATTTAACATACAAGTAATGCATGCATTATTTACTTAAACACTCATTTATTCAGTGTCAATAATGTTCAGACAGCCTTGATTGATTTACAGGTAAAAATTAATTATTATTCTTATTTTAAAATTCCAAAGTAGAGGTGATAAAATCTGTTCTTACATTCTAATCCTGTACAGTCAATTGAATTACATATCCCATGTGAAGGTTGACCCTCACCCTTAGATTTTGTGTGAAAAGCAAATTAAATGTATGACTTATAGTATGCCTGTAGTAATCTTATAATATACCAAGATATATGGAATTAACCATACAGTCCAATTGTTATAATATATCTAATCTTAAACATAACTCATATTCCACATAAATAATTTGTTCTGAATTATTTTAAATATTAAAGACACTAATCATTGCTAGGTAATATGACAGGGCAAATTATGAGCACAATGTGGAACACACTTGGAAATAGATACAGCAGTGGCAAAGGCCACTTTGACATGAAATTTAGCCGAAGGTCTTACATAGACTCTTACTTACATAGACTCTATGACTAAAAAAGAAGATTTTCTAAATACAGGATGCAAGTTACCATTTTTTTCGGGACTCTATGAATAGGAAACAAACTTTGACCTAAGTGTGTACAAGAAGAAAAGAAACACTGAGAAACACTAAAAGAAATGTTTAACATCCTCAGTCATCAGGGAAATCTAAATCAAGTTGACTCTGAGATTATATGCTACATCCACCAGAATGGCCAAAACCAAAATCTTAAGCTTGAGCACAAGCTGGTATGGGTATGAGGTAGTGGAATATTCCTCCATTGGTGTTGGTAGTGTAACTTGTACAACCACACTTGCCATCAAGTTGGCAGTTTCTCAGAAAATTGGGAGTAGTTCTATCTCAAGACCCATCTGTATTACTCACTCTTAGGTATACGTACAGAAGATGCTTCACCATTCATGATCACTTGCTTAACTATAGAGCTTCAGCTTCATTGATAATAGCCAGGAATTGGAACCAACTGAGATATCTCTCCACCAAAGAATGAATACCAAAAATGTGGCTCATTTACACAATGGAATACTATTAAAAACTATTAAAAACGAGGACATCATGAAATTTGCAGGAAAATGGATGGAACTCGGAAAGACTGTCCTATGTGAGGTAACTCAGACATAAGAGGAAATGCTTAGTACATAACCACATTTAAGTGGATATTTAGCAATAAATGGATACCCACATTAGTATCTACAGACACAAAGAAGCCCAATAATAAGAAGGGCCCAAGGTAGTATACTTGAATCTCACTCAGAAGGGGAAATAAAATAGTCAATCGAGGTCGAGGGAGAGGTAGAGGGAACTGGGTGGGATAGGAGATGGGGACAGGGTTGGGATCAGGTATAAGGAGAGACTGGCAGAGAGGAAGAGTCCGTGGAAACCAAAAGTGGTTGGTGGATCAAAGGGCGGGCACATCCCTATGGTATGCTGGAGACCTGGGATGGCAGAGGCTCTGTGAGGGTTACTCTAGCTGACACTCCTACCAAATGGAGCCTGAAGTGGGCACTTCCTGTAGCCAGAAGGGACTTCTAGTGGAGAGATAAGGATACCAAACCAACCACAAAACTTTTCATCAAAACTTTGTCCTGCCTACAAGAAGTGCAAGGACAAAGAGGGAGCAGAGACAGAATGTCCAAAGAATGACTGGCCCTACCTGAGACCCATCCCATGGGGAAGTGCCCTGACACACTATTAATGATACTTTGTTTTGCTTGCAGTCAGGAGCCTAGCATAGCTGTCCTCTGAGAGCCTCCAAACAAAATCTGACTTAAACAGATGCAGAGACCCACAGTCAAACATTAGATGGAGGTCAGGCAATCTTGAGGAAGAACTGGGGAAAAATTGAACCACCAACCAAAGTGTACACATTGCTCTAGCCACATATGTAGCAGAGGAGGGCATTGTTCGATATCAGTAGGAGAGACCCTTGGTCATGTGAAGGCTCAATTACCCAGTGTAGGGGAATGCCAGGGTGGTGAGGTGGTTGTGGGTGGGTGGGATAGGGAGCACCCTCATAGAAGCAGGGTGAGGGGGGACTGGATAGAGAGGTTCTGGAGGGGAAACCTGAAAAGGGAATAACATTTGAAATGTAAACACATAAAATATCTGATAAAAAATATTTTAATTGATGATAAAAATAAATTTCTATAATATACATTACATATATTCTATATAATTTCTATAATATATATAAAATTACAATTTTATATATAATTAAATAGAAATTTAATTCTATATAAATTTCTATAATACACACACACACACACACACACACACACACACACACATATATATATATGAAGGGATAGAGACTCTTTAAGAACACCAACAGAGTCAAGTAACCTAGACCTTGGGGGCTTCCACAGACTGAAACCTCAACCAAAAATTGTACATGGACTAAACTTAGGCCCTCCACCCATATGTAGCAGACATGCAAGCTGTTCATCATAATGGTCCCCCAACAACTGGAGCATGGGCTGTCCCTGATTCTGTTTCCTGCCTGGGGATCCTGCATGCCTAACTGAGCTGCTTTGTATGGCCTCTGTGGGAGACTAATCCTTCAGTAACTTTATATGCTATTAGTCTGTGTATGACTAATCCTTCAGTGACTTTATGTGCCATGGTGTGTTGGTACCTTCTTAGGGTAGAAGAGTAGGGGGAGCTGCTATGTGAGGGAATCTGAGAGAATAGGGGAGCTGTGATTGAGATGTAAAGTGAATATATATATATATATATATATATATATATATATATATATATTCTTATATGTATGAAAAAGAAAAGAAATACTATTCTTCATAGTGTTAACAATTCCTGATAATTCTTCAAACTTTTATTTTAAAAATACTCAAATTTCTTCTATTATATGAACTTCATGAACCTCTATGTGGTAAACAAAACAATTTATAATAATTCTATGAGAGGTCAGCAAAATGGCTTAGGAAGTAAGAGCAGTAATCCTGATTAACTATGTACTGTCTTCAGGATCTAATTGAAAAGAGAAAAGAACTAACTAGCAAGGTGTGCCCTGAACTCTACAAGGGCATGTGATGATGAATGTTCACCCACTTCTGTATGCACACACACACATACACACACACACACACACACACACACACACACAGGCACACAGGCACACACACACACAATACATAAATATATCTAATAAAATTTTAAATACTTCTATCAGAAGCTATCCAAATTCGCGGTACATTCTAAGGTCAAGAGAGGCACTAAACATAAGCACATTTTGAGTATTGGCTTTGAAATCCACGCCAGATATTTTTTTAAGCATAAATTTCTTTTTAGAAGAATAGCACATTACCTCTCTCAAACAGGCTTAGCGTTTGGTTGCCTTGTTCTGTTATTAAAGCAGCTCACGACTCGTCTTTTATATGGGGTAGAAAATAGGTTTCAGCCTCTCCCAGGGAACTCTTAACCTGGAAAGGAAGGAAATGCATCACACGTGAAAGACAGCAGAACGATATGACCTGCTGCTAATTTGCAGCGGTATTCATTTGGGTGGGATTTGACATTTCTGGGTAGATGTATATTTGTGATTGATATTTTATCCTGTAAAGCATAGCCTTTAAAACAGCTGTGAAATGTCAAGCTATTAATTTACACATTGCAAAATGTAGTGTTAGGAAACCGATTTACATCTTTCCAAATTCAACCCCAGGGATATCAGACTTTGGAGATCAGCACATCATGAAGATTATCCCAATCAGCATAACTCTCAAAATTGCTTCCCTACTTTTATAGCTGTGCACACAGGCAAAGGGACAAGAAGGCAGTGCCGTGCTAAGAGAGCTGGAGAACATTTGTCCTCATATTTATACTTTGTTTTTGAAGAATTTTGTCAGTCTATCAGTGAGTTCCTGTTTAGAATGGTGGACTATTTTAAAATAGAGATTTCATTGTATTCTACATATATAGTCTATTTTAACCATTGCCTTCCTGGGATTTAAGGATTCATTACTTTTGTCTTCATTTATAATAGATATTCACATAGAATTATGGAAAAATAATATGCATGCATTAAAGTTACATATTTCCACAATAAAACCCTATAGAATAAAATGATTAATAATATGATCCCTAAATTCCTTTGCAAATATTACTTTGGTAAAACACATATACTTAATTTTTTATAAAGCTTTTTCTCATTCATTGTCTTTCAGGAACTTTTATTTTTCTTATGTTTTTTCTTTTCTTTTTCTTTTTTTTCTTTTTGTGTTTGGGTTTTTTATTTATTTACATTTCAAATGTTATCTATCCCTCTTCCCGGTTTCCCCTCCACAAACCCACTATCCCACACCTGCTTCTCTGAGGGTGCTCCCTCCCTCACTCACCCACTCCCCCCTCCCTGCCCTAGCATTACCCTACCCTGGGACATCAAGCCTTCATAGGGTCAAGGACCTCTCCTCTGATTGATTCCAACCAGTTCATCCTCTGCTACATATGTGGCTGGAGCCATGGGTTCCTCCATGTGTACCCGTTGGTTGGTAGTTTAGTCCCTGGGAGCTCTGGGGTATCTGATTGGTTGGTATTATTGTTCTTCCTTTGGGATGGCAAACCCCTCTAGCTACTTCAGTCCATTCGGGACCCCATTCTCAATATAATAGTTGGCTGGGAGCATCTGCCTCTGTATTTGTCAGACTCTGACAGAGCCTCTCAGGAGATAGCTCTATGGGGCTCCTGTCAGCAAGCACTTCTAGGCATCTGTAATAGTGTCTGAGTTTGGTGTTTGTGTACGGGATGGAATCCCAGGTTCGGCAGTATCTGGATGACCTTTCCTTCAGTCTCTGCTCCAAACTTTGTCTCTGTATTTCCTTCCTTAAGTATTTTGTTCCTCCTTCTAAGAAGGACTGAAGCATATATGCTTTAGTCTTCTTCCTTGGGCTTCGTGTGGTCTTGTAGTTTTCTTTTTGCAAAGTATCATTTTATTTATATACATTTCAAATGTTGTCTGTCTATCTGTCCCCTCCTTCATGAGCCTCCCACTCCATCCTCAGTCTTCTTTATCTCTAAGCGGGTGCTCCCCCAACCATCCACCCCTCACTCCCACCTTACCCCTTACTATTCTCCTTCTCTGGGGCATTAAGCCTCCACAAGAGCAAGCACATCCCCTCCTACTAAGGCCAGGAAAGGCAGTCCTCTGCTGCATGTATAGCCTGCAGGGGCAGCAGCACAGACCAGCCCATGTATGTGTGCTCATTGGTTGGAGGCCTTGTCTCTAGGAGGTCTGAGGGGTCTGGATAGTTGACATTGTTGTTATTCCTATGGAGTTGCAAATCCTCTTAACTCCCATCAGTCCTCCCCCTCTTTGGCTTCATATTAAATGGATATTTAAATGAGCTTGGTTAATCCTGTTATAAAATAGCATCTCTCCATTTCTTTTTACTTTTGAAGATGTATCTCAGTATGTATTTGACGTAGCTTAAGCTGGAACCTACTAAGTAGTCAAGGTGGCTTGAAATATGAGAGATCTGCCCGCTCCTGACTCTACAATGCTAGTGGTGTGTACCACTAAAGTCCAAATTAATGAATTGTTTCTTTAGAATTCTATATAAAAGTAGTATATTTATGTCATTTCTTTCTCTCCTCCCACATTTCCAATTGCTCTCATTCCTTCTTATGACCTTTTCCCTTATAATTATTATTCTCTTCCCCCTCTTTTCATGTGTTTATGTGTGTGTGTGTGTCTCTGTGTGTCTGTGTGTGTGTGTGTGTGTGTGTGTGTGTGTGTGTCTGTGTGTGTGTCTGTCTGTGTGTGTGTGTGCCTCTGTGTGTGTGTGTGCCTGTCTGTCTGTCTTTGTGTGCCTTTGATAGGCAACCATGTGGTCAAGATTTCACAAATGTAATATCACTCTCATGTATTGAAGACACTGTCTCAGAACATTCCCAGTGATCATGTACACATGTCAGACTGGGTCCAACAGTCTCTCTCTTTTTACACATTAGTCATATTCCCTGAGTCGTAGATGTAGAATTTGACAGGATTTTCGTAAGTTTGCATTCATAGAAGTGTAGCACAGCATCGGTTTCTATCTATTATTATTCCATAATACTCTATATTATAGTCTTCTAAATACCACATTCTATCATCTTTATTTTTGAGCAAATATTTGCCTACTCCTTGGAATAAAAATGTTTTTGTTTACATAGATTGCAAGTTCTGTTACTTTCTTTAACTTTAATTCCCCTTGTTGCTGAAATTTAATATCTGCAATAGTGATACAATATAATACTTATCTTTGTTGTAATTAAGCATATCAGCTGGAACACTAAGCCCAGCTATCACAAACTATGCATCATTTACATTGACTGCATGAGGCCATTGATAGCACATCAGAACTCACAGGAAGATACAGAACAACACTTTCACATTCTTCCCTATTTGTGAAATTATATTATAATTGCATATTTTCCCCCTTCCTTTTTTCCTTCAAAACCATCTTAAGCATTCCGTGCCATGAATTGTTGGCTTTTCTTTCTCTGTAATTGTAATATATGTAACTCTCATAAGCTATAACCATGAGGTCTAACCACAATGGATGGCCAAGCACACATGTCTGTAGATGTGAAAATGCATATAAAACAAATTAGAGAATATTAATTCTCATGATATCAGGTCTATTTCATTTCAATATTTTCCATATTCATATACTTTTGAAACTTTTATTTCAAAAATAAGATCAAGAAGTTAAAACCCTTTTGTTATCAATGATAGATAATACTAAAACTTATAAGATGAGACAATAAGAATTAAATTAAATGAAGCATGTTTTTATTTCAACGATAATCATGTAATATTTACTTTAGCTGAAAGCGTTTTTTCTGAGGCTTAATTCTCTTAGTAACTATGTATGCATATAAAAATTCACATAGTACATTCACATAGTATAAGAGAATAGTTCTAATTGAACAAGAGGAAAGATGCAAAATAATGGAAAGACATTAAATGGCAACGAAGTATAAAACATGCAAGAAAAAATAGCAAATATTTAAGTTATTGGAAAAGTGAGATCAATGACAATAGAAGGTAGACATTTCTATTAAATATGGATCAGCAAGCAAGAGTATGAGGACTCAAACCCCTCCCTTGTCCAACACAAATGCTCTAGATGAACTGAGAAGGTGCCAGACATCTGCTATATAAACTAATTCTGAAGCATTAATTTGCCTTGGCAAATGTACATACCTTTACTAGCCTCATGAAACTAGAATAAGCCTTTGAAAATAAATATTTCCTTGAAGTCTGTATCCAATACCACCACTGGATCATACTACCTGTTGCTCACATTTGAATTTGTATTAAAGTTTACTGATTTATTTTATTTATGTTTAATGCCCTACACAAAACATTTAGGTCTTACTACATTTAGTTCATTTAGTGTCTCAGTCACTTGGTATCTGGGCAGTATGCTGTGGAAGAGAAGTCTCCAAAATGGTTCTGGGTGAGCTCTATGTAGTGATCTGTGTAGGGTTTTAACTGACAACTGACTTCAGGACTTCTCCAGACCAGCAAGGGCTCTTGGACTAGTTACCACTTCAATCTTGTTGGTCTAATAGGATGAAAAATCTGAGCCTTAGAATACAGTTTCCATTCTGGTCGTTTTTCTCCTGACAACCATGGATCATTACTGGCCTTTATTTTGGAAAGTATGCAATGAGATCTGTAGATGAATTCATTCTTTTAAATTATTTAAGAACCTTTCCTACTCAGTCCTTTAAGAAATGACAAATTTTGGTGTTTTAATATTCAGCGTGAACATTAGTCCCCATTAACATGTCACCATATAAAGAAAAAAATTTGCAAATGTAATTGAACAACAATAACAAAATGGCATCATGGGATTTGCAGGAAAAGTGGGTGGAACTAGAAATACATCATCTTGAGTGAGCTAATCCAAAGCTCACAAGACGAATAGGGTACATAGTCTCTTCTAATGATATATTAGCTCTTAAGTAAATGATAACCAAGCTCTAATCTATAGACCCAGAGAGATAGGGTAAGGAAGATTAGTGTTGGGAGGACACAGCTCCCTAGGAAGAAACTAGAATAGATTCTACGGGCTGACTGGGTTTGCATGGGAAGGAAAAGAGAGAAGGAGATGAGGTGGAGGGAGAGAATGAATGTAGAAAAGGCTAAAATTGGGGTACATTTTGGGGCTACTGTGAAAATATAGTGTGGTGGGAAATTTCCTGGAATCTATGAAGGGAATCCTGGTGAGCACTCCTAGTAATGGGGTAAGCAGTCTTAATTGGCCCTCTCCTGTACCCAGGTAAGATTTCCAATGGCAGGACTAAACTATAATTAATTGAGTTGTTAGTTAAAGGGGTTTCATGGAAATCCACAGATGTCTCAGGCTGATGCTAAATAAATGTTTGCTCTTCACAAACTGACAGCGAGGCTCCATTGCTGAGGTATTGCCCATACAATTCATTGAACATGGAGAAGTCAGGCTGCTGCGAACATAGAACTCTCACTCCTATGCTCTATGTTCCAGTCTCTATAGCGAAGTAAGGTAATTAGCAGGATACCAAAAGGGAAACATTGACACCAACCCAGTCACAAAAGCTTTGACCTACAAACTGTCCCTCCTACAAACTATGCTAGGGCCATGGTGGCACAGAACTTGTAGGCATAGACACCAGTGCCTGATTTTACTTAAGGCCAACTCTAGGAGAAGAAATTCATACCAGATACTGCTTGGAACTTCAAGAACCATAAAATAAATAGCCCAGAGACCTAGGGTAAAACAAAACACTACTGGTCTTAAAAAAAAAAAATAAAATCAACACAACGATTCCTAATGATACTGTGCTGTAGTTAGGAATCATTGTTTATACAATAATCATCAGAGAGTCTTCCTCTGGCAGTAGATGGGAACAGATGCAAAGACACAAGGCCAGATACCATGCAGAAAAAGAATATAAACTGGAGGTCACCAACTAGACTTCCCTATCAAACCTGAGGGAATCCCTTTGAATGGAAGAGAAATATTGTATGAACCAGAGGGTATGGAAGAATTCAGGAGACTAAGGCCCTTTGAATCAAATAAGCAAAGGGCATTTGAGCACACAAAGACTCACACAGCATCCATGGGGCCTACCAGGAGGGAAGAAAGGGTCCTCTGTCTATGTAACGTAACTATTAGCTTAGTATTTTTATGTGACTCCTGATTGTGAAAAAGGACTGTATCTCTGACTCTTGGACCTGCATTTGGATATTTTTCCTCCTAGTAGGGGTTTATGTATCCAACTTTGATTTCACTTTTCTCTTTATTGTGTTATATTTTATTTTCTCATATTATGTTGGTATCTCTGAGAATTCTGTTCTTTTCTAATGAGAAATGGAAAGGGAGCAGATCTAGAGGAGAGCGGAGTTGGGGAAGAACTGGGAGAAGCAGAGGAAAGGGAAACTACAGTCTGAACATAATGTATGGGAAAAGAATATATCGTCAATAAAAGAAAAAGTGTAAAAAAGAAAAACAAGTAATAAGCAATATCACAAGTAATACGTTGAATATCAGCAAAAATGGTAAAATTTATGCACTATTATTATTGTTATTGTTATTTATACTTGCAATTCAAACAATTCTCAGCATGCTGACATTCATGAATCTAACTTTCAGGTTAGGAAGCTGATGCTGTAAAGATCATCAATCATTCAGATTAGCTAAAATTTTAATTGTGTTCTTAATTAAGAAGAATGCAGTTTTGATTACAACATCCTGCTAAACTAATTAAACCTGAAATTTACACTAACCACATCCACAATATGATTTATCATTGTATTCTTATTAAAAATCCTTATTGTCAAATTTCATAAGTTAAAATACTATCTTGTGGAACAAATTAAATTTGGGACAGATGACTAAATTTGTAGAAAATATATGAGGTATTAGAATGATGCCAAGTACTTCAAAAATAGTACCTTTTTACCAGTGATATGATTCTACATTTTAAATGTATAATGCACATCCAATGACATTTCTGTTGCATCTCAGCTACTGCCCTCAGGGGCAGCTCTCAGAAAAGAAGTTTATCCTTCCTTTTTAAAAAATATTTTGACTATAAGGTGAAGCCAAAGAATTTTCACAAATAAGGCAGATGAGAATTGAGGGGCATAAGTCCTTTTTTATGTAAAATGCCTGCAGGCCCAGTCTGCCTAGGGTAAATGGAAGAAAAAAAAGAACCCACAAATCCTTAGATTTGTAACAGAGAAAGGAGAAATGTACATCAGAAATTGTTTAAAATAGTTTTTGTGTTTATATATCACTACTAATATATCTGTCAGATAGTCAGTTGTGGAAATTATACAGATAATATACAAATGACATAAAACATTCATTTATAATCAACGGAATACAAGTTGAAAAGTAAGAAGCCAAGGTATCAGTGTTCACACATGATATTTTAGTATAAATAAGCAACCCCCGAAATTCTATGAGAAAACAGCTATAGCTAATTAACAACTTCAGCAAACCGGTTGGCTATAAAATTAACTCAAAGAAATCAGTTACATAAATGGTAAATCTGCTGAGAAAGAAATTAGGAAAACGAAACTTTTCACGATGGCCACAAATAATGTAAAAATATCTTAGTGAAGCTCTAACCAAGCAAGTGAAAGAACTCTATGACAAGAACTTCAAGTCGCTGAAAAAATAAGTCATTGAAGACCTCAGAAGATAGAAAGATCTTCTATCAGTAGGACTAATATAGTGAAAATGACCATCACACCACGAACAATCTATAGATTCAATGCAACTCCCATCAAAATTCCATCATATTTCTTCCCAGACATGCAAAGAGCAATTCTCAATTCCATATAGAAAAATAAAGTACCCAGGGTAGCCAAAAGAATTCTAAACAATAGAAGAACTTCTGGAGGAATCACTATCTCTCATCCTGTACTACAGAGCAAGAGTAATAAAAACAGCATGGCATTGGTAAAGAGACAGACAGGTTGATCAATGGAGATCAATAGAATCAAGAACCCAGAAATAAACACTCATACCTATGGACACTTGATCTTTGACAAATAAGCCAAAACCATCCAGTTGAAAAAATAAAGTATCTTCAACATATGGTGCAGGTCAAACTGGTAGTCTGCATGTAGACGAATGCATATTGATACTTATCTCCCTGCCAAAAGCTCAAGCCCAGGTGGATCAAGGACCTCAGCATAAAACCAGATGTACTGAATGTAACAGAAGATAAAGTGGGAAATAGCCTTGAACACATTGGTACAGGAAAAATTTCCTAAACAGAATGCCCAATGGTTTAGGCTCTAAGATCAGCAATTGATGAATGGAACTTCTTGAACCTGGAAAGATTTATTATTTGTATCTTTTTTTTTTACTTTTATGTACATTTTTTTTAACCATACTGAATTTGAAGACCAGTTTCCATTTAACTGATATGACTGTATTCTCAGAACCATCTTTCTCAATGTACTTTACTACATTTTGTAAAAGAAATTTAAGTGTTAAAATTGAAATATTACACATTCTTTCTCTTTAAATACAAGCAACATAATAAGAAGGTAGCTATTTGTGAGTCTGAGACAATAATAAAAATTATGTGAATGATATCATATTAATGAAAACAGAAAGTTCAGGGTCAGCCACAGCTAAATAGAGAGGTATTGTCTCAAACAAAGGAAGAAAGAAGGAAAGAAAGAGAGAAAGAGAGAAAGAGAGAAAGAAAGAAAGAAAGAAAGAAAGAAAGAAAGAAAGAAAGAAAGAAAGAAAAGAAAGAAAGAAAGAAAGGAAGGAAGGAAGAAAGGAAGAAAGAAAGGAAGAAAGGAAGAAAGGAAGGAAGGAAGAAAATAGAGTCAAGGAAACAAAACTCAGTAAGTACACAATTCCAGGCATCTAAAATTATAGTTTTTAGGGATAGACAATGTTATTTTTCCAAATTACAGAGTACACAATGGGCTCAAAGCTTTGCTTCTAAATAAGAAGTTTTGTTAGTGGCTAGATTTTCTACAATGTAGCTCATGAGTCAATTATGTTCCAGTGGAGGCTATTCATCTGAAAATATATTGGTATCATAAATTAGCCTTGATGAGAAAGGAGGTGGCGTATGAGCACTGGCTTGAGTACAAAGGGAAGGAAAGAGAGATTGGGGAAGAGCTAGGAGATAGAAAATAAGTGTGATAAATATGAAATTTCCATAGAATAACATCAATAGTATATTAAGATGATTTTAATGAAGTCTCCAAATAATGAGGGAGATGGATTTCCAACTTGTAACAAGGACTGGGTTTTGTTCAATTGAATTATTGGCTAAAGGGGTCCCATGGACCCCTGTTGCAGTAAAATTAAAATAACAGTTTCTTTTATCCCACACTAGATCTAGCATCTAGTGCCACAAGACATCTCTTGGACATTTTAATCTTAGTCATAGCATCTCACCTGCTATGCTCCATCCCTTATCACACTGCCGATGGCTACTCTCTGGGCCCATCAAAAATCTCTCTACAATCTAGTTTCCAAGGCAGGTTTCCACCATGCCAGACATATACACCCCAATTGGGTAGAGACCCAGTGTGTCCAGCCACCACACACTCTCTTGCACTCAATTAAATTGCCCCATGAAAGAACAAACAACACAGTAATCTTTGATCCAACTGATAAGACATAATTGCCCACCTAGCTAAGATACAGTTGGCTCATTTAGATACACAAAATCTTGTACATGTACAACCCTTAAAATATTCATAACAACCTGTAAATGTATAGAGAGAAATCTTAACATCTGCCTCCATGTTCTCTGGGCTGCTCCTCTCCTCTCGTCTCCTCCTCCTCTCAAACTTTTCTCGCACACAACCTTCCTTCTCTACCAACGATATGCCTTGTTCTGTCCTGTACCTGCCTTCACCTGTATAATGACATCATCCTACAGAAATCTCTGAACAACCCAGTATTTCTAAAGCAATAAGTTGTTCTCCACAAAATGAAATTAGGACTGCATTACTAAAGACAACACCTACACAACTCATTGAACTTGGAGCCTACGTAGAACCTTCACCTCTATGTTCTAGGGTATGGTATGGAGTGTACTAAACAGGCTACTAAAAAGAAATTGTAAACATGAAAATGCAGCCACAAACACTTGATCTGCAAAGCTGCTCTGTAAAATATGTTGGAGAAATGGTGGCACACACCTTGTGGGAATGATCAACCAATTAGATTTGACTTATGTGTCATTCCATGGGATGGAATCCATGCCCACCACTGCTTGGGTGAACAAGAATCAAAGATTACAAAGTTCAGAAACATAGGATAAAAACAAATACTACTGGTATTATAGAAAAAGTAAGGATGAGACTATTCCTGCTGATATTTTGCTGTACTCACAGATCAGTGCCCTAACACTGGCATTGTTAGAGAGGCTTCAGATGGAGCAGATACACAGACCACAGCCAGTTACTATGCAGAGAGAAAGAGAAACCACAGGAAATACAGCTCTAAATGAAATGTCTCCATCAAATGAAGTGAAATCTGTAAAATAAATAAATATTAAAAAGTCAATGAAATTATTCCCAAGAAGCCCTGTGTCATTGACATCAGAGAAGCTTCATTTAGATACTGATGGAACAGATGCAGAGACTCCCAACCAGAAATCAGGTAGACTTCAGATGAGAGCAAGGAAGGACTGTAGGACCATGAGGGATCAAGCACACTACTAAACAATCTAGACAATCCAATAACCTGTGGCCATAGGAGTTTACAAATATCGAACATTCTGAGAGCCTACATGAAGTCTACTTGGGAATATATGTCATAGTTGTGTAGCTTGCTGTTTTGGTTAGAACCCTATCAGTGGGATCACGTGCTTTCTCTGACTCTTTTGCTTGTATTTGGGACCATTTCCGTGCTACTGCATTGTCTTATCCAGTTTAATATGATGGAAAATTCCTAGCCTTATTGCAATTTGACATGTCCACTTTGGTTGATATCCCTAGGAGGCGTGTCCTTTTCTGAAAAGTAATGGAGTAGGAGTGGATCTTGGTGAGCGGGGAGGTGGGCATGATAGATTGGGAGGTAGAAGGAAGGGAAAACTGTGTTAGAGATGGCTTAGGGTTTCCATTGTTGTGAAGAGATACCATGACCAAGCCAACTCTTATAAAGGACAAATTTTTTTTTTTTTTTTTTTTTTTTTTTTTTGGAGCTGGGGACCAACCCAGGGCCTTGCGCTTCCTAGGCAAGCGCTCTACCACTGAGCCAAATCCCAACCCAAGGACAAAATTTAATTTGAAGCTGGCTATAGTTTCAGAGGTTCAGTCCATTATCAAGGAGGTTGCATTACAGCATCCAGGAAGATATGGGCTCAAAGGAGCTGAGAGTTCTACATCTTCATCCAAAGGCAGATGACATCTGGTTTCCATGTAGCTAGAACAAGGGTCTTGAATCCCAAGCCCTCAGTGACATACTTCCTCAAATAGGGCCACATTTCCAAATGGTGTTACTACCTTCATATTCAAACCACTATAAGATACAATACATGAATGTAAATAAATTATAGCCAAACACCACAGGGAACCACACAAAAGAAAAGACTAAAGGAGTGTGGGAGACAGAGAAGTTAGAAGACAGGAGGAAAAGGAAACCCTCTGAAATCAACTGAGAATAGCTCATAGGAATTCATAGAGAATGAAGTAGCAAGCTCAGGGACTACATAGGTCTAGATCTATGACTATATTACAGCTTTCATGTTAGTATTTCTATGGGACTTCTGGGTGTTTGAGAGTGGCTCTCTGATTCTTGTGCCTTCTCTTCAGCTGCTTTCCTTCTGTTGGCTTGTCTTTCCAACATCAATGTGATGGTATTTTTGGGTTTTTTAATATTATCTTAGTATATATTTCGTTATGGTTTGTCTTTCTCTTTTAGAAATCTGTTTTCTAATGAGAGACAGAAAGGGAATGAAACATGGATGGGACTGGTAAATGGGAGGAACTTGGAGGAGTAGAGAGAAGGGAAACTAATCAAAATTATTAGTATATATTGCAGGAGAAGAAAATAGTAAAAGAAAAAATAAAGATACGCAATAAATAAAAATAAATACTATGCAGGTGAGTCTGCAATATTCACTTACATTGATAATCCAGCATTTACAAGGTTAATTCAGGAAAACTGCCAAGAGTCATTTCAAGAACTTAGTGAAAAATTACTAAATTTTTCTGTAAAATAACTTTAGTAAACTTGTTTGTTCAGGAAAACATAATTATTTACATAAAACATCCAGTATCAATTGCTAGAAACTGAACTTAAAAGAGAAATGAGAGACTATGGAAGAATTTGGAGATAGTAAAGGGATAGAGAAATGTTAGAATTCTATTATAATCTCAAAGATCTAAAAGTTTTGAAAATATAAAACAATAGAAATATCCTTTGTATATAGTTTAGAATTAATTGTGTTACACATATATTGGAGTCTAGGTAATAATTCTGGCATATATATGTTATAGAAATAATTTAATTCCAGCCCAAGATTTCTACCCTCCCTTGGCTATGTAACTTCCCAGATAAAAGACACACATGACTTTTGTATTTAAAATAAGCCTTAATTAGCACAAGAACTGGGTTAATATCTATCCTCCATGCTATTAGAATCTATCCCCCATAACAATCATCCCGAGTTATTGCTTACTATGCTTCATATGGGCTACTTAACTCTAATTAGCCAGCCCACGGTGCCATATTTTCTTTACTCCTAACCCATGGCGGCATCCCTCTCCTCCTCCTGTCTTCTTCGTCTCCTCCTGGTCCTCCACAGAACCCAAGCCCATGAAACCTAAACCCTGCCTATGTCTCTTCTGCTCAGTTATTGGCTGTTCGCATCTTTATTTACCAATCAGAAATAACTTCACGGCAGAGCCACTCAGTGTCTTATGTGTGGATTCTCTCATCTCTGGGCCAACCAGTTTTGTTGGGGCCCCAAATTAGAAGTAGAATACAAGAAGCATTAGGACAGCCCATTACATATATGCAAGCAAATATACATATGGGCATAGTGTAATATATAGTACAGAGAAAAACAAAAGCTAAGATTAGAGTCAAAAAGTGACTGACTATTTTGACTTTGTAGAAGTTCACTGAGGTGTACAGTGTTTGAGTCTGGTCAATTTCAGCATTTCCTTTTTTATAAGTAAAATATTTATAACATTTTTAATAAGTTAGACAATATTCATGCCAAAAATCTACAGGAGTTTCTAATATGAAGAATGATATTGATACACATGCATATGAAAGTACATTCATTTACAATATCAGAGGATTCATCTGTAGAATACAGAATATGATAAATTCAGTGGAATTACAGGTAAATGAAATAACTTCAACATAGAAGTGTCAAAGATGTTGACTTCCACATGTGGATACAACTTAGCCAACAGATATTCTAAACACAATTCCTGGGCCTACGTTTTGGAAATCATGCACACAACAAGTAACACTAAATTGACTCGACTACTGCTATTTGCATACATGAGCATGTGTATGTGCTTAAAAATAATTAAACGAAAAAAGGGGTGCATGAATCTGAGCAGGAGCTAGTATATGAAAATACAAGTGTTTGGAAGAAGGTAAGGGAATGGTGAACTTATATAATAGTATTTTAATTAAAATGACATTTAAAATTACAAAAATTAAATATGAATAGCAAGTCACCTACATCCAACCAGATTTTTAAAAATAATGAAGGCACTCTTTCTATCCCATCTTTCTTGATATTTCCTGAGCCTTACATTAAATATTTGGTGCTACATCAAAATGGCTGCCTAAGAAGAATTTGGATAATGGTGTGATTAATAGGCAAGACAACATGAAAATCTCATGGAGTCCAAATGCTAGGCAAAGAACTATAGGAAATCACTAATTGCAAAGAAATGGAACATTAGCCTTTTCCAGGGATAAGTCCTAAAAAGCCAATTACAGTCTATTCACTATAAAATAATCAGCCCTGAATTCACATATACACAAGCCACAGTAAACAGAACAAGCAGGTTGTATTTATATATTTAACACTTAGGTATATTTAAATGTAACAACAACAATAAAAATTAACGAGAGAGTGATAGAGACCTAGAAGTGGGTGGAGGGAGGACTGGGAAGTGATGAAATTATATTTTAATTAATTTTCAATTAAAAATGACTAATAATAAACATAATGACTGAAATGATTCTAAAATTGATGACTAGCACTGTGTAAGTGTTTTAGAATGCTTCTCCCTCTTTTGTATAATATTAAATGAAAATATGTCAGTTACTGAACTTTTGCAGAGACAATCTTGTTAGTAAAGAAAAATGATTACAGCTGATATATTCAAACCAATTTTTCTTCAGAATAGTAATGATGTTGTTGAGCAGCACCATCATTATTCTAAGCATTATGAATGTATCTGCAGCAAAGGATTAGATTTCCATAAGACATAATTGGCAATGGAAAATTAGGATAATTGTTTTAAAAGTTTTTTAAAATCCCCAAGTAGCCACATGTCTTACATAGTACAACTCAACACTTTGTAAGTATCATTTGCTCTTTCCCAAAGAAACAGGAATCATAATATTGCTACTGAAAATGTTCATTAACTAAATGAGAGTGCAATTAGCTTCCAAAACCTAAGTATTCCAATTTACTGTCAAGAGAAATTATACATCTCAAGTATGTTTGTTAGTTATAGTGTGTTAAAACTTGTGATTTCAGGAACATTTCTTTCACATTTTAAGAACAACTTATCTTAAAAGAACTTCAAGTGCATATTCTAGCAAAATATCTTAGAATGTTACTGTATATGAAAATATTCAACTTTTTCACAGTTTGAATTAATTAATACCTTCGTGATCTAACACATCCACACATGTGCGGGCACGCGCGTGCGCACACACACACACACACACACACACACACACACACACACACACCACACAAAGATAGAGAGAGAGAGAGAAAGGAAGTGAGAGACATGGACAGACACAGAGAAACAAAACTGTACATGTCTAGACTCTCTTAAATTTTTTTCATATTTGACTACAATTAACAGATATCAAAAATAGATTCTAAAAAAGAAATAAAAAATGTCAACAATAACAATATTCCCAATTTGGGGTTAAAATAAGGAAGCTGAATACAAATACTAATGTAAACAGTACACATAAATCTACACAAAACATATATTAAAATGTTATACCCTATTGCGAGGTTAAGAATTATAAAGTGTATTTTATAAATATTCATATTGGTATACATACATATGTAGTTTTAATTCTTTCTTCTAACGAAATAAGACTAGAAATTCTAGCAGCAATAACTCTTCTTTATTCTATATTGAATACTATATATGGTATATAATATAATATATTGAAGCTACACCCTTGTACATTTTAAGTAATCACTCAAGCACTCAACTATATTACTTTCTAGCCACTGTTTAAAAAAGAAGGCGAAGCCACTTCTGATAGTGCATGTTGGCAATTGTAGCACCGAGAAGTCAGAGGCTGGAAGATTATGAACTTGTGACTATATTAGAATACTTTGGAGGTTTGAATAGAAACCACCTATTATACCACTCCAGATTTTATTCCTCTCCCGATTCACCCCTCCTCCCCAGCAAGAATTCTACATCCCATACCTCCTCCCTAACCACCCTACCAGACCTCTAAACTTCCTGGGGCCTCCAGTCTCTTGAGGGTTAGGTGCATCTTCTCTGACTGAACAGAGACCCCACAGTCCTCTGCTGTATATGTGTTGGAGGCCTCATCTCAGCTGGTGCATGCTGCCTGGTTGGTGATTCAGTGTCTGAGAGATCTGAGGGTTTCGGGTTGCTTTTATGAGATGCAACCTTCATAAAGTAGGTACCCTTGATGGAGGAAATCTGACAATGTAGGAGTGGATATTGAGATCTTATTTGATCAAGCTGTGCCCAGTGTGGCACTTGTCTCTTTCTACTGCCATTAGATCAAGATATAGAACTCTCAGCCCCCTTATCCAGCATCACATCTGCCTTCATACCACTTAACTTCCTACCAAGATAATAATTGACTAAACCTCTGTTGGCTTTCTTTTCTCAGAGCTGAGGACCGAACCCAGAGCCTTGCGCTTCCTAGGCAAGCGCTCTACCACTGAGCTAAATCCCCAACCCCTTGACTAAACCTCTGAAACTGTAAGGCAGCCCCAATTACATGATAGCTTTATAAGAATTGCCTTGTTTGTGGTGTCTCCTCACAAGAATAAAACCATATCTAAGTCAGTTACTCAGTGAGATGCTATCTAAAAGAAAAATAAAGAAATTAATGAATAATCAAGACACAAAAAATGTATTACTCTTGAATATTTTCTTTGCACATCAGATCTAGACCATGGAATAAACTGCAAGAGTATAAATAAGAAGCAATTTAATCTTTGTATGGCTTCATAGAAGGCCTATCTGTCCACTTTGAAGCCATTGATTTTGGAGACTCAAACTAAACTGACATTCTGAAGGATAATGTGAACTTAGAAATGGGGGTGGGGGGAGGTATGTGATGGGGAACAGCAAGAACGTGGACTGGGATGGGAATAAAATCTGCAGTGTAAAAATAAGTAAAAAAGAAATAAAATATAAAAGGAAATGTTCAGGTAAAGTACATTTCAATTAAAAATATAGGTACATAGTTGAATCCATTTCAACTCATTAAAAAGGCCTGAAATGATAGTGTTAATCATTACAAATTTTGAATATTTTCTAGTTCTTTATGATAGCCTTCCTATATTGAACACATATGTCATCATATGGCCTAACTATATTTATTTTTATATGTTATATATGTATCTGTCTATATCTATGTTAATGCATGTCTACCCATTTATACCTATTTATACTATATATCTATATATCTATATATCTATATATCTTTCTATCTATCTACCTATCGAGAAAGAGAGAGAGAGAGAGAGAGAGAGAGAGACAGAGAGAGAGAGAGAGAGAGAGAGAGAGACAGAGAGAGAGAGAGAGAGAGAGAGAGAGAGAGAGAGAGAGAGAGAGAGAGAGAGAGAGAGAGAGAGAGAGAGAGAGAGAGAATGCGATATGTTTGGGTACCTGCAGAGAGAATTAAGTGTTGAATACTTAGGGCTGGATTTGTGGGTCATTCCGAACAGTCAGGTATAGATGATGGTAACAAAATTCAGGTCATCTGATAGAGCAGCAATCATCATCAGCTATTGACTGTTCTTTCTTGCCTACTCATTAAAGAATTTTCAAGTATTATTAAAATAATGTATCATATAAATGATAAATGTCATATTTTCCAATCAACCTTTAAAGTAGCATCAAATATAAAAATACACTTAAATAATAAAAATCTTAATGGAAGAAAGAGGTTGCGTATACATATATTTAAATATATTATACATATAGGTATAGAAAGATCAATTGATACATTGAGTGATAGAAGAAAGATAGATCGATAGATAGATAGATAGATAGATAGATAGATAGATAGATACTAGATATATATAGACAGGTGCACAAAAGCACATAAGTCAAAAATCCTAAAATAATTTATGTTGTCTTTTAGTTTTTATAAATACCAGGGTTCATCTTAATTATTCTACTCTTGAGTTTAATTTTAATGCCTTTATTTAAATATTAAAGGTTCACTTAAGAGCCACATTTTGTTCATATTCCTTAAAAGTTCCAGAAATACTCAAGCAAGAACACATGAATGAAATTCAGTAGTCAGATGTCTCCATCTTGACTTAGTGATAAGTTAGGTGGCAGCTGAATGATATAATGGAAACGTAAATAGTCTTAAGGAAGAAATCATGGGCATTAAATGACTAAACTTCTTTTTGCTGCTTTATGCTTTACTGCCTACAGAATGAACACTGGATGTTAAATTTTCATATGAAAAATCTAAATTATATTTCAAACTTATCTAAATTAGTCGAATGAGTTCTAAGTACAAATTACAATGAAAAGCATTAAATGTTTTTCATGAAATAGAACATTGATACTATTACACACGAGAAATATGCAGGACATCACATATAATACATGTTCATAACATGTAAGTTGTATGTGGCCTCTGTCCTGTGACAATAGATTTCAGGCAAATAACTCCAATGAATGAATAATTTAATTTACATTTAAAAAACTGCAACTCTTAACTATTCTAAGTGCTGGGAACAAGTGGCTTTTTTTTTTTTTTTTTGGTTCTTTTTTTCGGAGCTGGGGACCGAACCCAGGGCCTTGCGCTTCCTAGGCAAGTGCTCTACCACTGAGCTAAATCCCCAAATCCCCAACCCCACAAGTGGCTTTTGAGCTTTCACTTTAGTGGCATCTATATCACCAAGAATATGGAGATATCGTGGTGAAGAAGGACAGAATATAGAAGAACATGGGATGAATACACTAAGTTCTTCATTTCTTAGCATAATATGACCATTCTATCCATGCAGCAGTGCTTATCTACAAAGATCTGAACAAACCAGAATTGCAAACATCATATTATGAAGTGGGGAGTCGCTAACAAGTCTCCTTGCTTTCCAGAGGAGATGTAAAATGTTAATGATGGTTCACTATCACAGAGTCCTTTTCTTTAGTAGTATAACCAATGACAAGTTTATTGTAATCCAGAATTCCCCATACTTATTCATTAAAGCAATTCAGATTAAATTTGTAGGAAAACACACACACACACACACACATACACACACACACACACACACACACACACACACACACCCCTAAAAAGATGCAACACTAGAAGAGAGAATGAGAACATGTTCAGGGGAAGCAGAGATTACAAGATAGAAGGTTCATCAGTACAATAATAAAATATACTCCATGCATATATGAAACTTTTAATGAATAATTACTTTTAAGAGATTTTTAATTAATTATGTTAGTTAGTTAGTTAATTATTTATTTATTTTTACACTCCACATTTTATTCCCCTCCCAGCCCACCCCCGAGGGTTCCATATCCCATACCTCCTCCCCGAACTCCCCACACACTCCTCCACCAGTCTCTACAAGGGTGTTCCCACCCCACTCACCCCACCAGACCTCTTAACTTCCTGGGGCCTCCAGTCTCTTGAGGATTAGGTGCATCTTCTCTGACTGAACCAAGACCTGGTAGTCCTCTGCTGTATAAGAGTTGGAGGCCGTATCTTAGCTAGTGTTTGCTGACTGGTTAGTGATCCAGGGTCTTAGAGATCTCAGGGGTCCAGGTTAATTGAGAATGCTGGTCCTCCTACAGGGTTGCCCTACTCCTTAGATTCCTCCAGCTTTTCTTAATTCAACCAGAGGGGTCAGCAGCTTCTGTTCACTGGGCGCACATATGTCCATTTGATTCTTTCAGCTGCGTGTGGGATCTTTTGGAGGGCAGTCAAGGTAGGTTTTTTTCTGAACATCTCATAGCTTCAGTAATGGTGTCAGGTTTTGGGATTTCCCCTTTAGCTGGAACCTACTACGAGCCTGTCACTGGACTTTCATTTCCTAAGGCTCTTCTCCCTTTCCATCCCTGCATTACTTCCAGACAGGAAGAATTATTTATCAGAGCTTTGGCTGTGGGATATCAACTCTATCCCTCATTTGATGCTGGAGGTGTATTCAGTAAGTTCCCTCTCCACACTGAAGGGCCTTTCATGTAGGGTCCCCTTCTTTGAGTCCTGAGAGTCTCTCATTTCTCAGGTCTCTGGTACATTCTAGAGGATATTCTCACCCCCCTCCTACTAAGGTTGCCTGTTTCCATTCTTTCTGTTGGCTCTCAGGGCTTAAGTCCTTTTCCCCCACTCAATACCAGATCATGTTTCCTTCTCCCGCCAACACCCTCCTCTTTTCCTCTACTTTCCCTCTCTCCCACCCCACTTGTGGTTGCTTTCTTTGCCCTTCCAAGTGGTACAGAGGCGTTCTCATTTGGGCCCTTCAGCTTGCTGACCTTATTGAGTTCTCTGGACTGTGTCTTGGATGTTCTAAACTTTTTCTTTTTCCTTTCCTCTTTTTTTCATTTTTGGTTTATATCCATACCATGCATATCCTATTGTCTGAGTTACCTCACTCGGGATGACATTTTCCACTTCAATCCATTTGCCTGTAAAACTCAGGATATCCTCATTCTTAATAGCTGAGTAGTATTCCATTGGGTAAGTGAAACACATTTTCTGTAACCATTTTCTGTCGTGGGACATGTGGGTTTTTTATAGCTTCTGGCTATCACAAATAAGGTTATGAACATAGTGGAATGTTCCCCTGTGGCATGGTGGGGCATCTTTGGGGTATAATCCTAATGTTCTTCTTTTTTCACATCCTCATCAACATGTGTTGTCACCTGAGGTTTTGATCTTGGCCATTCTGATTGGTGTAAAGTGGAACCTTAGGGTCATTTTTGATTTGCATTCCTCTGATCACTAAGGACTTTCAACATTTCTTTAGGTGCTTCTTAGCCATTCAAGATTCCTCTATTGTGAATTCTTGGTTTAGTTCTATACTCCATTTTTTGATTGGGCTGTTTGGTATCTTGGTGGCAAGCTTCTTGAGTTCTTTATATATTTTGGATATCAGCCCTCTATCAGATGTGGGGTTAGTGAAGATATTTTTTCCTAATGTATAGGATTCCGATTTGTCTTATTAACTATGTCCTTTGCCCTACAGAAGCTTTCCAGTTTCATGAGGTCCCTTTTATCAATTCTAGATCTTAAAGTGTGAGCTATTGGAGTTTTGTTTAGGAAATTTCTGCCTGTGTCCATGAGTTCAAGGCACTTTCCCACTTTCTCTTCTATTAGACTCATTGTGTCCTGTTTGAGGTTGAGGTCCTTGATCCACTTGGACTTGAACTTTGTGCACGGTGACAAATAAGGGTCTACTTTCATTTTTCCACATAAAGACATCCAGTTAGACCAGCACCATTTATTGAAGATGCTTTCTCTTTTACATTGTATATTTTTGACTTCTTTGTCAATGATCAAGTGTGTGTAAGTGTGTGGTTTTATTTCTGGTTCTTCAATTCTATTCCATTGATCAACCTGTGTGTCTCCACACCAATACCATGGAATTTTTATTACTATTGATCTGTAGTAAATCTTTAGATCAGGAATGGTGATTCCCCCAACTAGTCTTTTATTGTTAAGAATTATTTTTGCTATTCTGAGTTTTTTGTCTTTCCAGATGAATTTGAGAATTGCTCTTTCCTTGTCTTTGAAGAATTGTGTTGGGATTTTAATGGGGATTTCATTGAATCTGTAGATTGTCTTTGGAAGGGTGGCCATTTTTACTATATTAATTCTGCCAATTCATGAGCATGGGAGATCTCTCTGTTTTCTAAGATCTTCTTTGATTTCTTTCTTGAGAGACTTGAAGTTCTAATCATAAAGGTCTTTTACTTGTTCCGTTAGAGTTACCTCAAGGTATTTAATGTTATCTGTGGCTATTGTGAAGGGAATTGTTTCCCTAATTTTGTTTTCAGCCTATCTATTATTTCTATAAAGGAAGGCTACTAATTTACTTGTTAATTTTATATTTATCCCCTTTGCTGAAGTTGATTATCAGGTTGGAGAAGTCCTCTGGTAGAATTTTTGGGGTCACTTATGTATACTATCATATTATCGGTAAATAGAGATATCTATAATTCTTCTTTGCTAATTTGTACCTCCTTGATCTCCTTTTCTTGTCATATTGTTCTAGCTAGCACTTTGAATACTCTATTGAATAGATATGTGGAGAGTGGGCATCCTTGACTTGTCCCAGATTTTAGTGGGATTGCTTCAAGTATCTCTCCATGTAATTTGATATTGGATGTTTGTTTGCAATAAATTGCTTTTATTATGTTTAGGTATAGGCCTAAACATAATTCCTGATCTCTCCAATACTTTTAGCATGAAGGGGTGTTGGATTTTGTCAAATGCTTTTTGTTCATCTAAGGAGATGATAAGTGATTTTTTTCTTTCACTTCATTTATATGGTGGAGTACCTTAATGGATTTTCATATATTCTACCAAGTTGCATCACTGGAGTGAACCCTACTTAATCACGGTGAATGATCATTTTTATGTGTTCTTAGATTTAGTTTGCAAGTATTTTATTGAATATTGAGCAACAATATTTAGAAGCAAGATTGATTTGAAGTTCTCTTTTTTTGGATAGGGTCCTTGTGTGGTTTAGGTATCAGAATAATATCAGAGTAATTGTGACTTCATAGAATAAATTAGGTAGTGTTTTTTTTGTTGTTGTTGTTGTTTCTATTTTATGGAAAAGTTTCAGGAATATTGGTATTAGGTCTTTGAA
Source organism: Rattus rattus (assembly GCF_011064425.1). Classification (NCBI taxonomy): domain Eukaryota; kingdom Metazoa; phylum Chordata; class Mammalia; order Rodentia; family Muridae; genus Rattus; species Rattus rattus. The sequence goes on from NC_046165.1 coordinate 13,700,306, forward strand.
GGTCTGGTAGAATTCTGAACTAAATCTATTTGGCCCTCTTAATATTGTTAATATATATTGAACTTAGATATTATAAGAAAAGTCCTAGCTACTTTTAAAGGTTTATGCTAGCAAGAAGCATATGAAGATTTCTAGCACATAGGCCCAAAATCTATGGATTTTTTTTACTCTATGAAGTTCACTAGTTGAAATTAACAAAACACTTCTTATATTTCTAGAACATAAATTAATTGACTAATCTGGTTGCTAAAATAAATATAAAAATAATCCTCATTTTATTATATTTCTATTATTTTTTGCCTTCAAAAAAATGCTTTCCTGTGGTGCTAGTTGAAACATAAGCTGCTAACATGTCCACGTACTAATATGTAGGCTATTTTACTAATATGATTAAGACCTTTGAGATAAATACATTTTCCTTTGGTGTTTTTGGTGAGCCAGATCTAATCAAGTGAATTCTTCAAATCATTAGGTTCTTCACTGCTACTTTTTTTCTTCATCTTTACTAAATTTATAAACTTGTTATGAAGTCCCAGAACACTTAAAATTTGTGGTTATCTCCTCTGCCTTCTTGTGCTAGGATGAGAGATTTGCTATATTGTGGCAATCATGCTTTTATATTTTCTTCTTCATTGAAACCTAAATATTCAAGTAGAGAATGGGTTTTTATCTGAAGCACTGAGATCAAGGATATGGATATTATAGGAATGCTTCTTCTTATGTAATGCCTCCTTTTAAATGACACAAGATGTTTGAGAACCAGAAACATACCATTGTGAACATCAGATCAAGGGACTCTGTTTTATAGAGCACAGCAGATGCATCCGTCTGATGCTATTGGTCTCATTTTCAATACGTTTAAGCCTGGTTCCCTCCTACAAATTTTCTGACAGTAGCAAAATACCAGGTCTTATGTTGAAGGCCGGACACCAATTCCTCTCTGGCTCAGAGCACAGTGAGAAATAAGAAACTAGTTTTATTTTTCTGTCTAAAGCAAAGGTATCCAGTATTCACACTATTCAATACAGTACTTTAATTCTTCCCTAATTCAATAAGAAAGGGGAAGAAAATAAACTGAATACAAAGAGAAAAGGAGTCAGTGGATATCTACTTTCAATCATGATATATTCTTCCACAGCCCTTCTAGAGTTAATTTTAGCAAAATGGCAGGAAATAAAACTAACATACAACAATTCGTAGCCTTCCTGAATACTGATAAAAAAAACAGAAAGAAAATAAATTACTGGAAATCAAATAGTGACACAAATAAATTAAACACTGGGAATATATATACCATAGGAAGCAAAACCACTTCTAGAATTCAGTTTTTAAAATAAAAGAAGTTAAAGTAGATAGAAGATGTAAAAACCTTCTATGCTCATGGACTGAAGAACTGAACTCTCTTTCCAGTTGCCCCATCCTAGAGTTCTTCACCTGACACCCCCTCCCCTTGCCTTTGAGAGGATGCTCCCACACCAACTTATGCACCCACCCACACCCACCTCAAATGCTCCACCCCCCAGCATTCTCCCTCCATGGAGGATTAAGTCTCTACAGGATTAGGTGCATCCTCTCCCATTGAGGCGACACAAGGCAGTCCTCAGCTACATATGTACTAGGGCCATGGACCAGTCAGTCATTGGCCTGAGGTGAGGGACACCTATGGAAGATTTAAAGGAAAGATTGAAGGTGGTGAAGGGGAAGACAACTCCTAAGAAGACCAGAGGACCAATGTCATTTTTAACAGACAATAGAAGGAAACAACCAAAAGTTTACATGGATCTGCAAAAGATTAAGAAAAACTTCATTCTGAACAAAACAATAGCGTAATAATAATTCTAATAAAGTTCTAAAGTAATTTCTTTGTCAAAGGTTTAGAAACTCCAGAAAACTAATGAGACACTGGGAGAATAAAGACATCAAACGTAGAGAACACAGGCGGTATGAAGAAGAAAAGGGAACATAAAAGAGTAGGATGAGCCTATGTAGTTAGTCTGAATGTGGTAAGAGACTCATTCATTTGGGCATAAGACCATGTTTATATCTATCATCACACTAACTTGTCATGTGCCTCTGACTCTTTCTCAGGCACAAATCATAATATACACAGTAAACCAGCACTTATCAAACCATCTAAAGTATAACAAAATACATAATAGCTGAGTTTCTAGAAACAAGAATAAAGCAATGGATAGTCTAATACAGTCCTCATTTGAAAAAATTAAAGAAAATACGTGTATAATAATAATACGCTTAAAATTTCACGAGTACTCATTGTACTTAAACTACTTTGTTATGTTTGAGAATTTGAATATTTTTAGCATAACTTTAATTCACTGTTTTGCTGATTTTCACGTTGTTCTTCACCCAACTAGTATAATACAAGTATTTGAAGTTTTAGTTTCTTCTTCTGAAAAACAGCATGCACATGGAAACGTGTTGTGCTTGTCCATGGCTTTTCCTGCTTCATTTAATATTACGATGTTACTTTGCTTTGGGCTTTGCCTTGCAGCTTGAACAAAGCCATTATATGTGGCTGTAAAAGATCTTTGTAAAAAATAGAGTTTCAGATTCTTCTTTTGATTCTAAATGGAATAAGATAAAGCAAGAAAATTTGAAATCAGCAAAATATTTAAGTAGATTTAGATTGAGTAAAATTAACAGTGGATTGGATTATTATATTCATATTATTTTACAGAACACGTAGATTTCTAAATGAAACCTAGGTGCTATAGGAAAGAGTTTATATGATACTGTCACACTGTATTGATCTCATTGCTTTCTCTCTCTCTCTCATTATTTTTCCAATACATATTTTTAAATCTTTGCAATGTGTTTTGGTCCATATGCACTGTCCTCTCCCAATTTTTTCTAGATCAAAACCTCTTCTAATACCATGTTAATTTTTGTGCTTCTTGTCAAGTGTGAATAACCAGCTGGGGCTTCCCTCTTAAAAGAAACTGCACTTTGCTCTCATTATGGAAGTATTCCACCCCTTTACCAGTGGATGTAAGACTCCATTAACAGGAGGCGACCCATACCTGACACCATAGTTCAAGCCAAGAACCTGTAGTAAGACAGATTAGAGACTCACATGGAAGGCTAACTACTCTTATTCGTCTAAGCAAACAGTGTTAAATGAGTTTATATAATAAACTAATAAGTTATATTAGAGATAAACTATACTACATTTTTAGGAAATCACAATTTAATTTTTTATACCTAAATAAACTCCATTCTGCACATTATACTTTTGTTGTACATGCAATTTGTTTTGGTGTCCTCTGTAATTTTGATATTAGTTATGGGCAACCTTGGGCATTTTCTTACTTATACAGCAAAAGGCTCATTGATTTTTAGTAGTACTTAAATAAATGAATGAGTATGGTATATACATTCTGTAATGTTTTCTTCAGTTTCATTATTTGACCTTTATTTTTCTTATCTTCTCTTCTATATTTAAGTAAGATTTAATTTGATATCTTTTTCAAGTTTTCCTACATGAAAGTGAATAGTGAATAGTAAGGAAGTTTCTTATTTTAAAATATTTATTACATGCTAAAATTTTCTTTAACTTAAAGAAGTAGGACTCTTATTTTGAAGTTTTCTTTCTTTTAAGTCAATGCCATGGTAATAATTACTATAGGTTTTAAGAATAAGTGTATTATAAATATGCCTCATTTTATTTCTACATAATAAGCTCATAGTTGTCTTAAAATAATAAATTATATCTTACATAGCAATTCTATTTTCATTATTCCATTCTGCAAGTATAAAAAATTAATTTCATTTTCACCTTATTTTCATATACTTAAAAACTTAATTTGGGTTCGGTCCCCAGCTCCGGAAAAAAAAAAAAAAAAGGAAAAAGCTTTAAAAACTTAATTGATCTTTTTTGGTTCATGTATTATTGCGAAACATTGATTAATATTCACATAATTTGATATTTTTAATCTTTCTGCTACAATGTTTACATTTTTTTCATTGTCATATGAGAAAAAACATTATTATTTTTACTATTTCATTTTGTTACATTTTATGCCCCAGATTATAGCAATTTTAACTCAGTCTAGGTGAGCTTGAAGACACTGCAAATTCTTTAGTTGTTAGAAGAAGTGTTCAATGTATCTCAATTATTTCTAATTCATCAATGGTGATTTTGAGTTCAATTATACATTTCTTGATTTTGGCAGATAGTGGTCATTTCAAATAACATGTACTAAACATTCTATGTCTCATATTTGATTTGGCTATAACTCCATTATTTTGCAACAAGAAGGGCTTTTATATTGAATATTATGCTTGTCAATGCCACTGTGAAAAATTATGATTTTGGAAAAATTAATATGTAAACAATTATGCCTTGTTATTTAATTTATTATTTATATAATTTATACTTATATTTAATATTTATATAAATTATATAAATTATATAATTAATTTATGTTATTTTGCCAAAAGTATGAATCTATTGTTCGTATGCACGTAATATGATTTCATTAATATCCATTTCCAGAATCCTGTCATACTTTTGCATATTATATGACAATGTTTCATCTGGAAGATATAAACTTTTCATAAGTCTCTTACTTAAATTTAAGTAATTAACCACTGATCTTCGTAGAGCAGCCATAGGCTAAATGTTAATATTCTTTGTTTTATAGAAAATATGTATTGATTTTTATTGAATGTGTATGATTGTGTTCCCTGCCTATATATGTGTTCCACAAACAAGAGTATTTCACATTGTTAAATTAATGAAATTTTGATGTCTTTGTATTATATTTAAATGTACAATAGAAAAATAAACACAAATATACTCTATTACTCTTTGAAACAGTCAATTAGTAAATATTTCATTTTATACAAATGAACAATTTGCATGCGTTTGGTATTAAGCAAGTCCATTGGCACCATATTCTCAATACCAATTCTTTCTGAACAATGCTTTATTAGTTCTAAGAAATTTCCAAACAACTGAATTATTATTACCTTTTATATTATGGTTGTGGTGATTTGAATATGCTTGGCCCAGGGAGTGACAGTATTAGGATTGTGACCTTGTTGGTGGAAGTGTGTCACTGTAGGGATGGGAAATGAGATCCTTCTCCTAAACATTGCCAATTCTAGCAACTCTCAGATGACGAGGCAGATCTCTCAATTCCTCCTGCACTATGTTGCCTGAACGCTACCATGCTCCTCCCTTGATGATAATGGACTGAACCTCTGAACCTGTAAGCCAGCTCCAATTAAATGTTGACCTTATAAATGTCTTGGTTGTGATGTCTGTTCATAGCAGTAAAACCCTAAGACAATGGTAATCGGAATTTAGTGAAATTTGAATCATTCTGAACCAAACACCCATTAACCATTGAACCAAATAGATACCTGTGTGTGTGTGCTTTGATCTGTTTTCTCATCTCCACTCTTTTCCTTGGACTTTCTTTTTTTTTTTTTTTTTTTTTTTTTTTTTTTTTTTTTTTTT